>NC_092151.1:71687194-71929694 GCF_045791955.1 Oncorhynchus clarkii lewisi | reverse complement strand
TCTCTTTCTCTCTCTCTCTCGCTCTCTCTCTCTTTCTCTCTCTTTCTCTCGCTCTTTCTTTCTCTCTCTCTGTCTGTCTGTCTGTAGGTGCCTGGTCGTTCTCTGTCTCTGAGCTGGCAGCACCAGGGGTGGAGGTGGGTCGCCTCTCAGCAACAGATGCTGATCTGGGAGATAATGCCATGCTGGAATATACCATCCTGGACGGAGAGGAGGGAGACACATTTAACATCACCGGAAGAGACCAAGAAGCTGTCATTGTACTAAACAAGGTGAGAAATAAATAATGGAGACCAGATTTATACTGCATTTAGCTCTTAATCAGACTCAAGTCAAAAACATCCACAATGGCATAAAATGAGGGGCTAAACTAAGCATAGCTCCTCCATGGCACTCTTACCAGGAAGTTCATTCAGTGAAAAACATTTAAAACAGCAGGACAGTGTTGCCTGCAGAGAGTTCAGTCAGTCATAATCAGGCCTTTGAATAAATATTTGGTCTGGAAACAGTAATGTTTTTATTTTTTACCCGTTTTTCTCCCCAATTTTGTGGTATCCAATTGTTAGTAGCTACTATATTGTCTCATCGCTACAACTCCCGTACGGCCTCGGGAGAGACGAAGGTTGAAAGTCATGCGTCCTCCGATACACAACCCAACCAAGCCGCACTGCTTCTTAACACAGCGCGCATCCAACCCGGAAGCCAGCCGCACCAATGCGCCGGAGGAAACACCGTGCAGCTGGCCACCTTGGTTAGCGTGCACTGCGCCCGGCCCGCCACAGGAGTCGCTGGTGCGCGATGAGTCAAGGATATCCCTACCGGCAAAGCCCTCCCTAACCCGGACGACGCTGGGCCAATTGTGCGTCGCCCCACGGACCTCCCGGTCGCGGCCGGTTGCAACAGAGCCTGGGCGTGAACCCAGAGTCTGTGGTGACACAGCTGACGCTGCAGTACAGCGCCCTTAACCACTGCGCCACCCGGGAGGCCCTGGAAACAGTAATTTAACAGTTTTCCCTTGCAATCCTGTTGTGTGGTTGCACGAGTCCTGCAAATTTAAAGACATCCTCCGGAACATTGGTGACTACTAAGTATTTTTTAAACCTCCCGCTTTTGACCACCAAAATCCCTAATTTGAAGGCAACTGTTTTTCTGGACGCTGCTCCATTTTCCCCCGCATGGGCCAGACCCCAAGCAATTCGAGTTCAACCAATGAGCTTCAGCCCCTCGCCATATGAGTGACAGCTAGCAAGATGCACATGATGCACACAGAGCAGAGCACGAGAGAAAATATGTGATGTACTACCCAATTTTTGGGGGACATATTTTGTCTCGAGTGCTCCTTTCTAACCTACTGGCTAAAAAGTATACAAGAGTTCCAGAGAATCCCTTTAATTATCTCAAACAAAACATTGTCTCACTGTGGATAACTTGAAAATAAGTAATAGACAAAAAGGGGATTCAAATACAATGGAATTTATGCACAACTAATTCATAAATTAAATATTCCGACTAGCAGTTGAATTTAAATCACCAACCGGAAAATAGGCTGTGAGCCTGTGTATTTTTCAGTGTGGTGTTGAGTACATGGGGCATCGCAAGCTCCATTTAACAAAGTTTGTGTGACAAGCGTGAGAGTATGAGATAGGATGAGGTGATGATGAGTGAATGTGGGAGCAAAATAATTATGGAACAAGGGTAGGAAAAGGGCATGATGAAAAGAGGGAAAGAAAGAGTGTTCGAGTTAGGGAGGGTGATAGAGAGGAAGCAAAGGAGATAAAAATGGTTCTAGAAAAGTATAGTAAAACATAATTGGCTGTATTTCTCTCCTCAGTTGCTGGACTATGAGAGTCGCAGTTCATTCTCATTCTCAGTGGAAGTTGTGAACCCCATGGTGGATGCACGGTTCCTACGGAAGGGACCCTTTAAGGACTGTGCGACCGTATGGGTCATGGTCCTCAACGCAGACGAGCCCCCCCGCTTCTCCCGATCCCGTTACCGTCTGGACGTGTCTGAGAACTGTCCTCCTGTCTGCAGCGTGGGCCGAGTATCTGCTGTTGACCCAGACACAGGACAAAGCACAAACATCAGGTAGGCTACACTCACTTAGTCAGCCCGTCAGTCTGTCTGTTCGTCCGTCAGTCCGTCCATCTGTCTGTGTGTCTGTCACTCACTCACTCACTCACATTTTCTTTACTCAAACTATTCTCTCTCCCCCTCCCCTCCCGTCTCTCTCTCAGGTACTCCATTGATCCCCAGTCTGACCTGGAGGCTCTGTTCCGTATTACTTCTGACAGCGGCCTTATCACCACGGTGATGGAGTTGGACCGGGAGCGTGAGCAATGGCATAATATCACTGTCATCGCCACACAGAGAGGTATGAGGTTCAAGTCCTTTCAGACCCAGCTGCCCACAGACAATACCTTCACTCTGGCTTAGTACAGAGTCATGTTTTCCCTCATATCACTCATTGTAGCCCTGGTGATGGCTGTGATGAAGTTGAAGTTAAACTCACTAGGCATTCCTTTCCTTTTCTAGACAATCCAAACCTTGTGACCAGGGTTGTGGTTGCCATAGAGACACTGGACCAGAATGATAATGCACCAGAGTTGGACAGACAGTACACAACATCTGTGTGTGACTCCAGTACCCCTGGACAGGTCAGTGCTGCTAACACTTACCCATGTAACTTTGACACTCCACTTTATCAATCTGTCTATCTACAGCCCTGCATGCTGAAAACCTTAATGCTAATTTCTGATTACAACCTTCAGTACAATTATTTGTAGAAGTCTTTGAAGATTTCCTATTCCTTTTATTGCGTCTCCTTTTGACTCAAGAGCAATTGATGTCAGATCACTGTTTCTGTTTTTCTTCTTCACCTTATTGGTGTAATGAGTCCTGTTTCTCCAGAGTTATTTTTCTCCATTGCCATTGGCTGAGTTATTATTATCAAATTTTTATCCAATGCCATTGGACACCAGCTGGCTGGTGTGTTTACGGACATATTCAATCAATCCTTATCCCAGTCTGCTGTTCCCACACGCTTCAAGAGGGCCACCATTGTTCCTGTTCACAAGAAAGCTAAGGTAACTGAGCTCAATAACTACCGCCTCGTAGCACTCACTTCGGTCATCATGAAGTGCTTTGAGACGTGCTTTGAGACGGCAACTGCTCCACTTATAACCGTAAGGCTCTCCAGAGCGTAGTGAGGTCTGCACAACGCATCACCGGGGACAAAATACCTGCCCTCCAGGACACATACACCAACCGACTAGTCAAGGACCATATCACCTCCACCCTAACTGACACCCTAGACCCACTCCAATTTGCTTACTGCCCCAATAGGTCCACAAATGACGCAATCACTCTGCACACTGCCCTAACCAATCTGGACAAGAGGAATACCTATGTAAGAATGCTGTTCATCGGTTACAGCTCAGCATTTAACACAATAGTACCCTCCAAACTCGTCATTAAGCTCGAGACCCTGGGTTTCGACCCCACTCTGTGCAACTGGGTCCTGGACTTCCTGACAGGCCGCCCCCAGGTGGTGAGGGTAGGTAACAACATCTCCACCCCGCTGATCCTCAACACTGGGGCCCCACAAGGGTGCGTCCTCAGCCCTCTCCTGTACTCCCTGTTCACCCACGACTGCGTGGCCATGCACATCAAGTTTGCAGACGACACTACAGTGGTAGGCTTGATTACCAACAACGACGAGACACCTCCTACAGGGAGGAGGTGAGGGCCCTCGGAGTGTGGTGTCAGGAAAATAACCTCACACTCAATGTCAACAAAACAAAGGAGATGATCGTGGACTTCAGGAAACAGCAGAGGGAGCAGCCCCCTATCCACATTGACGGTACAGTAGTGGAGAGGGTGGAAAGTTTTAAGTTCCTTGGCGTACACATCACGGACAAACTGATATGGTCCACCCACACAGACAGCGTGGTGAAGAAGGTGCAGCAATGGCTCTTCAACCTCAGGAGGCTGAAGACATTTGGCTTGTCACCAAAAACACTCACAAACTTTTACAGATGCACAATCGAGAGCTTCCTGTCGGGCTGTATCACCGCCTGGTACAGCAACTGCTCCGCCCATAACCGCAAGGCTCAGTACAGGTGCATCAAAGCGGGGACCGAGAGACTGAAAAATAGCTTCTATCTCAAGGCCATCAGACTGTTAAACAGCCATCACTAACATTGAGTGGCTGCTGTCAACACACTGACTCAATTCTAGCCACTTTAAACAATGCCACTAATGTTTACATACCCAACATTACTCATCTCATATGTATATACTGTACTCTATACCATCTACTGCATCTTGATGTAATAAATGTATCACTAGCCACTTTAAACAATAGCACTTTATATAATGTTTACATACCCTACATTACTCATCTCATATGTACAGTGCCTTGCGAAAGTATTCGGCCCCCTTGAACTTTGCGACCTTTTGCCACATTTCAGGCTTCAAACATAAAGATATAAAACTGTATTTTTTTGTGAAGAATCAACAACAAGTGGGACACAATCATGAAGTGGAAAGACATTTATTGGATATTTCAAACTTTTTTAACAAATCAAAAACTCAAAAATTGGGCGTGCAAAATTATTCAGCCCCTTTACTTTCAGTGCAAGAAACTCTCTCCAGAAGTTCAGTGAGGATCTCTGAATGATCCAATGTTGACCTAAATGACTAATGATGATAAATACAATCCACCTGTGTGTAATTAAGTCTCCGTATAAATGCACCTGCATTGTGATAGTCTCAGAGGTCCGTTAAAAGCGCAGAGAGCATCATGAAGAACAAGGAACACACCAGGCAGGTCCGAGATACTGTTGTGAAGAAGTTTAAAGCCGGATTTGGATACAAAAGATTTCCCAAGCTTGAAACATCCCAAGGAGCACTGTGCAAGCGATAATATTGAAATGGAAGGAGTATCAGACCACTGCAAATCTACCAAGACCTGGCCGTCCCTCTAAACTTTCTGCAAAAGACCTGAGACTGGGACGGAGATTTGTCTTCCAACAAGACAATGATCCAAAACATAAAGCAAAATCTACAATGGAATGGTTCAAAAATAAACATATCCAGGTGTTAGAATGGCCAAGTCAAAGTCCAGACCTGAATCCAATCGAGAATCTGTGGAAAGAACTGAAAACTGCTGTTCACAAATGCTCTCCATCCAACCTCACTGAGCTCGAGCTGTTTTGCAAGGAGGAATGGGAAAAAATGTCAGTCTCTCGATGTGCAAAACTGATAGAGACATACCCCAAGCGACTTACAGCTGTAATCGCAGCAAAAGGTGGCGCTACAAAGTGTTAACTGGCTGAATAATTTTGCACGCCCAATTTTTCAGTTTTTGATTTGTTAAAATGTTTTGAAATATCCAATAAATGTCGTTCCACTTCATGATTGTGTCCCACTTGTTGTTGATTCTTCACAAAAAAATACAGTTTTATATCTTTATGTTTGAAGCCTGAAATGTGGCAAAAGGTCGCAAAGTTCAAGGGGGCCGAATACTTTCGCAAGGCACTGTATATATTGTACTCTGTACCATCTACTGCATCTTGCCTGTGCCGTTCGGCCATCACTCATTCATATATTTTTATGTACATATTCTTATTCATTATTCATATTCTTATTCATTCTTTTACACTTGTGTGTATAAGGTGGTTGTTGTGAAATTGTTAGGTTAGATTACTTGTTAGATATTACTGCATGGTCGGAACTAGAAGCACAAGCATTTCGCTACACTCGCATTAACATCTGCTAACCATGTGTATGTGACAAAACAAATCAAATTTGATTTGATTTGGAGTTGTGTGGCTGTAACCAGGTTTCCATCCAACCTTTTTTCATGTGATTAAAGTACATCAGATAAAACATGTAATGATGGAAATTTGTAAGTAAAATGTCCGGTCTGGAGCGTGAAGTCACGAGTGTTGTTGGACGGCTACTGCGTAGCAACTGTTCTTATTATACCTCAGTAGTAGCAACCTAGCGGTGCCAAAAGCCCTGGTCTGACCTAGAAAGCCTATGTAAATTACGATCATCAGAACGGCCAAACACCCCCAAAAATTTACCCCCATTTTGGGATCTAAAATGGCCTTATTATGATCAAATTCGATCCCCACTGTGAATTATTTTCAAGTTCGCTACAAATCGAGATTAAATAGAGATCCATTCTGACTACTACATTTGTTGTCACGCAGGACTACATGCTGACCCAGACCAATCATGGGCTGGTAGGCTACAATGAGGTTCCTAGTTAACTCTCTCAGGCAAGATGAAAACATTTACATCAACCTTGATCCTGTGCTAGTTACGGTCACTTTCACCATGATTTTATGGTGCCATTCAAACCCATTCAGCAATATCAAAGATTTTTATAACTAACCCAAGATAGACCACAGCCTGTCGTTTCCAATGGGAGCAAATTAATCATAGTGGGCAAAACAAGCAAGGAGGTGGGCCAAGCCAAGCACGAGTTAGCGAGATCCTTTTGGAATGTTCTAGCATGTATTTGAATATTTCCGTTAGGAAACGCCTACTCTATGAAGTGAGCGTGTGCAATAACTAAATTCTCCCTTGCACTCCTACTAAACAATAAAACAAATTGAAACTTTAGCAAAGGGAAAAGTTTACCAATCTTAGTCCACTACAGATTATAGTTTTCAGGAAAAGAAAACTGTATTGAGATCAAATGTTTCATTGATGAGAGAATTAGCAGAATGACAGCCAAAATCCATCTGTCTCCATCTTCTCCCACTTCTGGCCACTGGGCCATTTGTTGGTGAGGGAAAATGTCAACCGGAGGCTTCAGATTTATACATCTGTTGAAACATCTAGCTCATTGTTCTATCTGTGGCAATATGGCGTTCTTCAAATTCAAATACTTCCGTCTTCATACGCCATCGAGAGTTTTCCAAAGGAATACATGGATGACGTCAGCGCTATCACCATCTACTGGCTTTAATGTCAATGCTTCATGCACAGAATTTTATCCGCAACAAGTCAATTTGATGGAATCACATCTCTGGTGGGAAAATGTACATGCAGATATTTGAATATTCGTATGAAAATCTGTCGCCAATTGGATGGAAACCTAGCTTGTGAGGTCCAATAGAAGTTCTCCTCTCTCTGCTCTGTCTCGCAGGTTGTTCAGGTGGTGAGGGCAGTGGATAGGGACCAGGGAGGACAGGCCGTCACCATCCACTTCAGCATCCCTCCAGAGTTCAGCTCTGCTCTAAACCTCACCATCAGGGAGAGTGGAGGTGAATTATAGCCATGTTCAACCTCTATGTCAAGCTGTCACCCTCCTCAAACCCCTTATTTCAAATCAGAAATTCTGCAACTGGATTATCATTGACAATATGCTTATTTTTATTTTACATGCTTGATGACAGTGCGCCTGCATCTTACAGTGACGATATAGACCTGTTGAATTTAACTGAAATTCCTATTATGACGTATAACTGGAGAATGGCATTCATGTACAAGTGACCTGATGACTGACTTGAGTTTCTGGTGTTATTGTCTTATTCAATCCCAGGTGCCACAGCCAGCCTTGTTCTCCAGTCGGCACTGCAGCCCCTCCCTGACTTCTCCTTCTCCCTCCTCACCCTGTATGTGCCCATTGTGCTGCGGGATGGGGCGTCTGGCCTCACCAACACCGGGACGGTCACTGTGAACGTATGTCCCTGTCTGAGAGGGGGCATGCGGGCCGAGGAGCAGGGGAGACAGAGGGACAGGGGCTGGGAGAGACAGACGGTATGCCTGCCCCGGCCCTCAACCTCTCCATCACTGATCTTCAGTATGGTCACCCTGCTGGCCCTGCTGGCCTGTGTCACTACACTGCTAGGTAAGACTTGAGGTCTACTGTCTGATGTATAGTACACATGCCTGTTTCTACTGTTCTCAGTATACTGCCTGTGTCTGTCTGAAGATCAGTATCCCGTGAAATGGACTGCAGTGTCAGTGTGTGGTATTTACGATAATGTGCCTCTCTCTCTCTCCCCCAGTGGTGTGTGCTCTGTCTCTGCGGCATCAGAAGCAAGACTCCCACTCCCCATTTGAGGAGGAGGATGTGAGGGAGAACATCATTACCTACGATGACGAAGGGGGAGGGGAGGCAGACACTGCTGCCTTTGACATCACCGCGCTCCAGAGCATGCACAGAGTAGAGAGCATGCAGGACAGCAGGAACATGTGAGCTGTGACGTCTGTTTGTGTGCGTGTGTGTGTGAGCATGCGTGAGGGAGTGTGGGCGTGCACGTGTCTCTGTGTTGCTCTGCCTTATGCTCTTCCCCCAGATGGTACACCCAGCAGAATCAGGCCAGGGACATGACGTACAGCTGGAGCCGGACCCCACACTCTACTGCGGACCCACAGCGTCCAGGCTCAGCCCCTGTATACGGACGCCTCTGCTACAGCATTCACACCCTGCCTGTCCTCAGAGACTGTCACAAGGGGCCAACACCGTTCCAGTCAGGTCTGCAGCTGGCCAAACCGATGGGAACCTATGAGCTTCCTGGCAATCACATGGATAATAACTCCCTAGTCATCCAGAACCAGGGCACCTTTGATCTACTGGAGCCTGAGGCGATTCATCTCAACTCTGCTGAGCCATGGTGCCCCAGCAGAGATGGACCAGAGATCTGGGTGGCTAACAGCAGACCCACAGAAAAAGAGGGAGGCAGGGAGACCAACACTGACACCCAGCAGCAGCTGCATCCAGAGCAGGGCCCAATCAGAGTCAGATATTAGCTTTCATATATAATGGATGTAACAATGTTGTTATTATCAACCTCAGCTGTCTCAATATTATTTTTGTAAATCTCTCAGGCTATTTTTCATTTTAAAGTATTTGATAATCGTTATAAAAGTATTGTGTATTTCCTCCCCAGGCACAGCCTGAGTCTGTACTGACAGATGAAGCACTGGTTCTGACCTATTCTGTCCCAAATGGCTCATCCTCTCAGAGTCACAGCAGCAGCATCTCTTCATCAGAGCAGCAGGAGAACAATCCAGACCTCATTCCCTCCCACACTACCACCACCACCGGAGCTTCTAGCTCTGCAGTAGAAGACACAGACACAGATTCCTCTTCTCTCCCCAGCTCAGAGAAGAATGAATACGCTGTTGGTGTTAGCCAGATAAATACTAATCACATCCACACTAATCTACTGGGGGACTCAACATACAGCATTGTGGGTTCACTAAACCAGGGCAGTGGAGGGATACCTGTGACTGGGACTACTTTGTATCCAGGCAGTGCAGAATTCCTGAACATGTATGCGCTGAGTAGGAGGGACCTGACCCCACAGCTACTACCCCTCTCTGGAGGCATGCTGGGATACGGCAGGGGGTGGGGTTGTGAGCGGGGACTGGTGGCTGACATGGTAGGGGGTGGGGCTAACTGTAACTCCTCCCTGCCTGTGAGGATGGAGGACTTCCTGAAGCACCGTCTGGACCAGGTGACCTTAGACCTATCCCAGCCACCCTACGACTCACTGCAGACCTACGAGTTTGAGGGGGGGGACTCCCGAGCGGGGTCGCTGAGCTCACTGGAGAGCGAGGGAGAGAGAGAGGAGGAGAGGGTGAGGGAAACAGTAGACAAGTTGGACCAGAAGTTCCAAAGGCTGGTGAAGATAATCAAAGAGAGAGAACAAGAAAAGGAGTTTGACAGAAGGTCAGTGGAGGAGGAGACACTGGTAGGAGATAGAAGCCAAGGTTTGGTTGTCAATGACACAAGCAAAACAGAGAGTGTGGGTGAAGAAAAAGAGGTCTCAAGGTGGGATTTTTAGAGAACCTGCGAATCAAAGACACTGAGTAGCAGTTTGAAAAGGAGAGAGACTCCAACGGATTCAATTTAAAAGCAATGCGAGGGTGTTATGCACAACTTCAGAGAGAAAGTTATGTTCTGTTCAATGACTAAACTTCCTGCTCATTGGCAATGCAGCACAGCCGAGACATGCCAGAGGATCCATTCAGCACACCTCATGAACTCACCCTTCTGTGTTTATTAAAGAGCATATAAAATCCGTCACTTTTAGACTTCTCTTGTAACTGATATGAATAATTCACTTAGCTAAAGTTATGAAAAATTAACTTTCTGAAATATTGATTCCCAGCCCTGAAAGCCGCATTGTTGGAAAATAGGCCTCATGAAAAATGTAATGGAATTGTGATATTTAATATTGATAGTTTAATAGGGGCACTCTCACTCAGAACACTGTGTTCCCAAATGCATCATTTAAACTGAATTGAACCAATTTAAAAAGCACACTTTACATGGAGTTAATATAAACATATAGGCATGACTGAAGAATCTGTCCACATTACATCCAGTCAAATGGAAGCTGTTCTGATGACATCATCTTAGTAGACACCATGTAGTATACAGGTGCTATGTTGCTTCACAATCAGGAGGGAGCTCCTCTGAATTGAATTGTGTAGCCAACAAGCTATGTATTGTGTAACTCCCAGTAATTATAATCCCAGTAGTAAATTATATGAAACACTATGCAATTTGCACACATACCTGAGATAATATGTCCTTGAAGGAGCCTTGTAAAAAGTGTCATGTTTCCTACTATAGCGACATGATTATGTGCATTTTGTAAATATCAACCTCTGCAATGTGGTGATTATTCAGTGGAGGATTTCACACAAACCAAGAAAGCGTCCCTTTATGAGTAACACTGTCATTATTTCACTCACTGAATACAAGAAATGACACCCATAATTTGAAGTGATTAAATGGTCGTTGTTGAATATGTCTCGTGACATGTTATTTCCCCCAGATAGTTCAGATATAACATTTTGGGCAATATAAACCTGTTCATTGATTTTAGGGCTGTAGTGATATTCTGGTCTGCTTTCATATTTGCAACTCTTCCTACTACACAAGCTGGCTCTTTCTTTAAACCTGAGATGGAACTGGGAAAACATTCACACGCAATCTTACTGTTGACTATACTATGAATCATTTAACTGAAGAATGATTCATATGACCACCAATCAATATTTCCCACCAAAAGATCAAGATGATCTGATTTGCAAACAATATGGCTAATTTCTACTACTACTGCAAAACTCATCGCTTTTAGAATGAGCTATTAAAATGATAACAATGTTACTTTCGATTACTATGTGACGACTACATTTAGCATAGACCAGGAGCCTTGGTCAAACTGACATTTGTTTGTTCCACCAGGCCTCTATGTAATCACCAAGGGGAATTAAATCTCAATCAACCAACCATCTTAATGAGAATTAGATTTGTACTTGATACATTTGACAACAAAAATCCTTAGTTCTTTGGGTAGAAAAATTAGGTGTGGAGATTGTCCTGGGGCTTCTAGGAAGAATAGGCAATGAGAAAGAGGAGTAAATTAAAACTATGAATGAATAGTCTAAGGCTAAATTAGAGAAAATAACAGTGCATAAATTATAGAACATGCGAGTTGAGTATTGAGGTTAGAGCGTTGGACTAGTAACCGGAAGGTTGCAAGTTCAAACCCCCGAGCTGACAAGGTACAAATCTGTCGTTCTGCCCCTGAACAGGCAGTTAACCCACAGTTCCTAGGCCGTCATTGAAAATAAGAATTTGTTCTTAACTGACTTGCCTAGTTAAATAAAGGTAAAATAAAAAAATTAGCATGACTATGTACAGTTGATATGGAATAGAAAATTAATTAATATGGAAATAAGACAAAATGAAGCCAGCTATATTCATTAAAAAAAAATATATATATATATTTTCTCTGCAACAGTAATAATAAGTGTAATAGAATTGGTCAAATTAAAAAACAAGACAGAGAACGTTATTTCATGTACCTTGAATTCCAATTCAACACATTTATAACATATTGATTGCATGGCTCTGGCCACCCTTGAAGTATCGTTGATTATACACATAAAAAGCCATGAAGAAAACATTCGTCCATCTTCTCAAACATTGCTCTCATCTTGCAGTAACACTGAATGAAGTGAAGTAATGAGGTTTGAGATCACAGCCTGGAGTTTAAAAAAATTCTGTATGAATCAGGTTTGTGGCAGTACAACAATGTCCCAAGAGGTAAAGTATACAGTGGCTTGCAAAAGTATTCACACCCCGTAGCATTTTTTCCTATTTTGTTGCCTTACAATCTGGAATTAAAATCGATTTTTGGGGGGTTTGAATCATTTGATTTACACAACATGCCTACCACTTTGAAGATGCAAAATATTTTTTATTGTGAAACAAACAAGAAATAAGACAAAACATTTTTTGCCTTGAGCGTGCATACCTATTCACCCCCGCAAACTCAATACTTTGTAGAGACACCTTTTGCAGCAATCATAGCTGCAAGTCTCTTGGGGTATGTCTCTATAAGCTTGGCACATCTAGCCACTGGGATTTTTGTCCATTCTTCAAGGCAAAACTGCTCCAGCTCCTACACGTTGGATGGGTTCCGCTGGTGTAGAGCAATCTTCAAATCAAATCAAATGTATTTGTCACATACACATGGTTAGCAATGTTAATGTGAGTGTAGTGAAATGCTTGTGCTTCTAGTTCCGACAATGTAGTAATAACCAACGAGTAATCTAACCTAACAATTCCAAAACTACTACCTTATACACACAAGTGTAAAGGGATAAAGAATATTTAAGTCAGACCACAGATTCTCAATTGGATTGAGGTCTGGGCTTTTCCTAGTCCATTCCAAGACATTTAAATGTTTCCCCTTAAACCACTTGAGTGTTGCTTTAGCAGTATGCTTAGGGTATTGCCCTGCTGAAAGGTGAACCTCCGTCCCAGTCACAAATCTTTGCAAGACTGAAACAGGTTTCCCTCAAGAATTTCCCTGTATTTAGTGCCATCCATCATTCCTTCAATTCTGACCAATTTCCCAGTCCCTGCCGATGAAAAACACCCCACCCCCTGTGGTCAGGGTGATGAGAGGTGTTGGGTTTGCGCCAGACATAGTGTTTTCCTTGCTGGCCAAAAAGCTCAATTTTAGCCTCATCTGACCAGAAAATCTTCTTCTATATGTTTGGGGAGTCTTCCACATGCCTTTTTGGTGAACACCAAACGTGTTTGCTTATTTTTTTCTTTAAGCAATGGCTTTTTTCTGGTCACACTTCCATAAAGCCCAGCACTGTGGAATGTACGGCTTAAAGTGGTCCTATAGACAGATACTCCAATCTCTGCTGTGGAGCTTTGCAGCTCCTTCAGGGTTATCTATGGTCTCTTTGTTGCCTCTCTGATTGGTCGGCGAGTTTTGGTGGGCGGCCCTCTCTTGGCAGGTTTGTTGTGCTGCCATATTCTTTCCATTTTTTTAATAATGGATTTAATGGTGCTCCATGGGATGTTCAAAGTTTCAGATATTTTTTTATAACCCAACCCTGATCTGCACTTCTTCACAACTTTGTCCCTGACCTGTTTGGAGAGCTCCTTGGTCTTCATGGTTGGTGGTGCCCCTTGCTTAGTGGTGTTGCAGACTCTGGGGCCTTTCAGAACAGGTGTATATATATACTGAGATCATTTGACAGATTATGTGACACTTAGCTTGAACACAGGTGGACTTTATTTAAGTAATTATGTGAATTCTGAAGGTAATTGGTTAAACCAGATCTTATTTAGGGGCTTCATAGCAAAGGGGGTGAATACATATGCAAGCACCACTTTTCTGTCATTTTTAAAATTTCCCTTTACCAATTTGGACTATTTTGTGTATGTCCATAACATGAAATCCAAATAAAAATCAATTTAAATTACAGGTTGTTATGCAACAAAATAGGAAAAACACCAAGGGGGATGAATACTTTTGCAAGGCACTGTATGTATTGCATCAACTCTGTCCTCAAGTCCTCATTTTGCACCCTGGGAGAACTGCAGAAGCGCTTCATTGACTAATTTCATAGTCACTCCTTCAGGGACCAGAACACAGTGCACACCTGAGAGAGAAACCAGAGTTCAGGGACCAGAACACAGTGCACACCTGAGAGAGAAACCAGAGTTCAGGGACCAGAACACAGTGCACACCTGAGAGAGAAATCAGAGTTCAGGGACCAGAACACAGTGCACACCTGAGAGAGAAACCAGAGTTCAGGGACCAGAACACAGTGCACACCTGAGAGAGAAACCAGAGTTCAGGGACCAGAACACAGTGCACACCTGAGAGAGAAATCAGAGTTCAGGGACCAGAACACAGTGCACACCTGAGAGAGAAATCAGAGTTCAGGGACCAGAACACAGTGCACACCTGAGAGAGAAATCAGAGTTCAGGGACCAGAACACAGTGCACACCTGAGAGAGAAACCAGAGTTCAGGGACCAGAACACAGTGCACACCTGAGAGAGAAACCAGAGTTCAGGGACCAGAACACAGTACACACCTGAGAGCGAAACCAGAGTTCAGGGTAAGTTAAAGTACTTGTGTTGTTATCTCCTTTGGGTGTGAATGGTTTATGCAATATACAGTACTTGCTAATTTGCTATACTTCAAAACAGATGTCATGTCATAATGTCCGTGGTCAACTCATGATATGGAATCATTTTAAATCATCTATATTTTGAACTACCCTGTTGTGCATGCATTTTAATGACTTTACGAAATTATAAATTGGTTTGAGTTGAGGTGGAAAGTTATGAAAGTTGTACCTAGTCGACTGACTGCTGTGATGTTCCTGTGTTCGTCATCAAAGAACATCATCTCACTGAATTTGAATCCACTGTCTGCCTGGAGCCTGAACAAAGACACAATGAGAGTGAGTTCCACTATAAACACTCTTTCACGGCCAGACATGAACACAAACACACACTTCCATCCTCACAGAAGAATCGTCCAGTGGTAGTGGTCGTTAATGCTGCATTCACATGCTAGAAATGTCAGATTTGCTAATTTGTTTAACGTGGCACGTGATTAACTACAACCAGTTATAGCAAGTCAGAAATGTCAGAGTTTCCTAGTTCCAACTAGCACGTGAACACGGCAATCTCAAATTCAGACACTTACTTTTTGAAGTGAGGGACCTTTGACCCCGGGTATATTTCCTTGAAGGATATGTATTGGTTGAGATTGAAGAGGGACAACAGCTGATTGGCTCCATCTACCTCATCTGTGCTGAGAAATATAAATAAAATGTTGATTTACAATATACATATACATGTTATTTCAAACAATCATCTAGAGGCTAAAAACAGAAATGCCTGTTGTCTAAACACATTTTACATAGATGTTAAAACATATTTTTAATCAGGATTATAAAATAGCATGATTTTGTTTTACAATTCGTTGATCATTGTATGAACTGACCGTGATGCCACTCCAATCTGGATCCCTTGGCCATGTAGAGAAGTCAATATGTCCACTGTTTCGGGGAACAGTTGGAATTTTCTCCCTCCGTGCATTCAACACCACTCCCCTGTCGGGAAAGGCAGATGAGATATTATTTGAAATTTGAAAAGACATGGCTGATGTGTGTAAGAGTTGGAAGGGAGAGGATTTAGAGAAAGATATAGCCTAAAGCCATCATTAGCTTGATACTCAACAAGATTTTAACCAATAAACTCACTCTTTGTCTTTGTGAAATTGTGGGTCCACATAGCTATTCACCCAGAAGGGCCAAAGAGTATAATCTGAGATAAGGAAAAAACAAAACAGAGATTATGGAGGATGACAGAAACACATGACAGATAGCTACTTTAGCTGTAACAATATTCTTGTTCTGCTTTGGTATTAGCAAGATTTGCTATTTGTTGAGTCTTCATTCTCATAACATTGCTAGCTAGCTACACAGCTAGATAAAGTTAGCTAGCTAACGTTACAGTAGTTATATTTTCAATTTACCCAGGTCAAACACAACAAACTTTGGTTTGGACATAGCTAGCTATTTCCTGAGTTAAGCAGTAACTGTTTCAATTATCTAGTAGCTAACTGACCCTGATAATCGTAAAATCTACGACAAGCTAGCTACATCCAGTGTGGTAGTTGTGGTTATGTGCTCAGAAGATCTAGATGCGGAAGTAAAAGTACAAATAGATCACATTGGTAGCTATACCAGTGATACTTTGAGGAGATGGGGAAACTACATTGGAATCGTATCTGCCAGAGCACAGATTAACTGATGAATTTACGAACGCAAAACATCCTTTGAATATGACATGTGTCAGTAAAGGTTGACAAAAAACGGAATTAAATTGTTGCTAGCAACACAGTTACAGCCACTAACGCTCTAGATAACATGAACACAGCCTAACTAGTTCTGCTATGGCGAGCAAAATTGTCAGAGTGAAGTGTTCTCAATGTCTGGAAGTAATTTACGTTCGCAAGCTATCAACCCCCCCAAAACACTAGCAGGCTATCCAACTTTAGTCAGTTACATTGGGCGCTTGACTGCCTTTGGTATGTTCGTAATTTCATCAGTTATTCTGCGCTCAGGCACACTCAGGCGAGAGTGCTCTGAAATCGGAGTAGATAGCGAATTTACCAACGCACCCTTTTTGAGGTCAGAACGCTCGGATCAACACTGAGCGCTAGCTCAAAAACCCAACATTAGCATGAATTTCGTGAAAAACAAGTACAACATTACAAATATTTTCCGATATGTAAGATATTTAACTTATCTGTAATATTGTGTCGTTTTTGAATAGTGACATTGCGTACTTTCGATGAAAATAGTCAGGTTTGTCTACTCATACCCTGACTTTGAGAAGGACTTGCGGGACGATTTGCTTAGCAACCGCGTGATGCAGAATGACAACGTGAACGCGATTGGACGACAGCCAGTTTGGTGGGGCGTGAGCTCGCCAGTTTGTAGTCCTAAAACCCGAAAATAGTTACCTCTGGTTCGTTCCGCCATCCCTATGGGAAAAAAATGAATGGGGGAAGAATGGGGATTTGGAATAAACGCAGAAAATAAGGTACGAGGTTAACACATGCTTAGGAGATATTATACGGTTTCTATGAGATAATAGCAGTCAGTTTACATGACCATTGTTAATTATGAAGCCTTAATTCACAAAAAGTGACGTTAACTGATGAAGATAATCTCATAGAGCAAAACGTATAAACTATCCGATGCCTGTGTTTACCACATACCTTATTTTCAGCGTTTATCCAAAAACCCTATAAAACGCCAATAATTTTCATCATAGGCTTTGTCCAATGAACCATGTTAGAGTTAGTGCCTACAAAAAGACGCAATTACTATTTATCTGTCTATACGGTCCTCAATTCAAAGTCCAATGGGGTGTCCTTTTTTACATGTTTTATTTATTTCACCTTTATTTAACCAGGTAGGCTAGTTGAGAACAAGTTCTCATTTACAACTGCGACCTGGTCAAGATAAAGCAAAGCAGTTCGAAACATATAGCACAGAGTTACACATGAAATAAACAAACATACAGTCAATAAATACAATAGAGAAAGTATATATACAGTGTGTGCAAATGAGGTAGGATAAGAGGGGTGAGGCAATACATAGGCCATAGTGGCGAAATTATTACAGTATGTATGGCAAATTAAACACTGGGATGATAGATGTGCAGAAGATGAGTGTGCAAGTAGTGGTACTGGGGTGCAAAGGAGCAAAATAAATACAATAATACAATAAATGGTGCAGAGGGGGAAAAATATATATATAAATCAAATAAATAACCATATGGTGATGAGGTAGTTGGATGGGCTATTTACAGATAGGCTTTGTACAGGTGCAGTGATCTGTGAGCTGGTGCTTAAAGCTAGTGAGGGAGATATGAGTCTCCAGCTTCAGTGATTTTTGCAGTTAGTTCCAGTCATTGGCAGCAGAGAACTGGAAGGAAAGGCAGCCGAAGGAGGAATTGGCTTTGGGGGTGACCAGTGAAATATACCTGCTGGAGCGCGTGCTGCGGGTGGGTGCTGCTATGGTGACCAGTGAGCTGAGATATGGCGGGGCTTTACCTAGCAACGACTTATAGATGACCTGGAGCCAGTGGGTTTGGCAACGGATATGAAGCTCAGAGGGAAGGGACCTTTGTCTTTCAATTAAATTCAAATGGTTTTATTGGCATAGGAAAAATGTGTACATTGCCAAAGCAAGTGAAATAGAAAATAGACAAAAATACATTTAACAAGGGAAATAAACAATCAGAAATGAACAGTAAACATTACACTCACAAAAGTTTTAAAAGAATAGACATGTCAAATGTTATATTATTGGTTGTAAAAATGAGCAAATAATTGAAGTACAAAAGGGGAAAATATATAAACAGATAAATATAGGTTGTATTTACATTGGTGTTTGTGCTTCACTGGTTGCCCTTTTTTGTGATGGCACACTGTGGTATTTCATGTAATAGATGTGGGAGTTTATCAAGATTGGATTTGTTTTCAAATTATTTTGGGGTCTGTGTAATCTGAGGGAATCTAATGGGTTTTGAGAAGGTAACAAGGAGAGAGGAGTATTCAATTGAGATCTTTCCACACTTTAGCGAAACCATCTTCGGTATACACTTATCGACCAGCAGAGGTCATACTTCAGTCTGTCGATGGTCTCCGTAGGCCTACAATACATGCTTTGGAGGTGGAAGTTATCCCCTTATCTATCAAATGAATAGCCATAATAAGACTGCAAACCCACATGATAATATAATCACTATACACACACATACACATGGATTTTGTGTTGTAGAGTAGTGGCACACACTTAATGTGTTGTGAAATGTATTGTAATGTTTTTACAATTGTATAACATCCTTAATTTGGCTGGAACCAAGGAAGAGTAGCTGCTGCCTTGGCAAAGGACAATCTAATCGACCTTGGCTCATATTACACATATATAGCTAAAACAACTGTATGTCCTAAACAACTGTATGTTCTGACCGCATGGCTAAAACCTCCCCCTTGTGTCTAGAATAAGAAATGGCTATGATGTGGGAAGAAAACAATTCAGCCAGTGAACAGAATGTTCTCAAACAAATGACTCACAGAAGCTTTCCCTTTGTAACATGTCCTTTCTGGAGAAGGATCAAAGGCACTTGAGCGCCACACTTGAGGTTGTTGCAAGCTGCTTTAGTTGCTGATGCTACATTTGATTCAAAAAATCTAAGGCCCTTGTGTGTTCCACTACCAGAGCTGAAACTGGTAGAATACCTACCCATTAGAGGTTGTAGGAAGTTAATTGCCACCCATTTTGTCACACCCTGATCTGTTTCACCTGTCTTTGTGATCGTTTCCACCCCCCTCCAGGTGTTGCCCATCTTCCCCATTATCCCCTGTGTATTTATACCCGTGTTCTCTGTTTGTCTGTTGCCAGTTCGTCTTGTTTGTTCAAGTCAACCAGCGGTTTGTGTCACAGCGCCTGCTTTTTCCAGTCTCTCTTTTCTCGTCCTTCTGGTTTTGACCCTTGCCTGTCCTGACTCCGAGCCCACCTCCCTGCCCCTGAGCAGGCCTGCCGACCTGTACCTTTTCCCCCCTCTGGATTATCGACCTCTGCCTTACCCTGAGCCCGCCTGCTGCCTGGTACCATTGCCCCACCTCTAGTTTACTGACACCTGCCTTGACCTGTCTATTGGCTGCCCCTGTTGGAATATTAAACTATTGTTTATTTGATGTGGTCTGCATTTGGGTCTTACCTTCATACCTGATTTTACTTTTTTATTTTTTTATTTAACCAGGTAGGCCAGTTTACAGCTGCGACCTGGCCAAGATAAAGCAAAGCAGTGCGACAAAAACAACAACAGAGTTACACATGGGATAAACAAACATGCAGACAAAAACACAATAGAAAAATCTATGTACAGTGTGTGCAAATGTAGTAAGGTTAGAGAGGTAAGGCAAAAAGTAGGTGATAGATGGAGAGCCAATCACCTGTTTTTAGCTCAGTGTGCCCCCATTTTCGAGCTTCAGCCCTCCTCCTTCCCCTTGGATTCGCTCCAAAATAGCCTACCTCATCACGCTGATGTCTGAAAGGGCTCTCACCTGGGCTACTACCATATGGGAACAGCAGCCGGCCGTATGTGCGAGCCTGGAGGGGTTCGTGGGAGACGTGAGGAAGGTCTTTGATGCCCCGTTCTCCAGGAGAGAAGCTGCCCGGAAGCTAATCTAGCTCCGGCAGGACGCCCACACTGTGGCCGACTATGCGGTGGATTTCTGTACTTTGGCAGCGGAGAGTGTGTGGAACCCGGAAGCACTGTTCGACATGTTCCTGCACTGCGTCTCGGAGGAGGTTAAGGACGAGCTTGAGGTTTGGGAGTTACCCACTGATTTTGATTCCCTCATCGCTTTGACCATCCGCATTGATGGGCGACTGCGGGAAAGACGAATGGAGAGGAAATTCGATTTCACTCCTACGTCCAGGGATTCCACCTTGCCTCCGAGTCATCCCGGAAGTCACCGGCGGTCCCGTGGCCGAGAGCACCCGAGATATCCTGACCTTCCTCGAGAATTACAGTGGAGGGCTGAGGCACTGTTTCCCAAGCCCATGCAACTAGGCAGGGCTGGGCTGTCGCCAGCGGAACGGCAACACCGGAACAGCACAAGGAACTGTCTGTATTGTGGGACTTTTGGTCATTTTGTGTCCTCGTGCCCAGTAAAAGACCAGGCTCACCGGTAGGAGCAAGTACTCTTGTGGGCCATATGAGGAACTTTTCTGCTTCCCTTACTTGCACCCCTTTTCATGTCATTCTGCTGTGGGGAAACCAGTCCAAATCTCTTCGGGTCTTCATTGACTCTGGGGCCGATGAGAGCTTTTTGGAGGCGACACTGGCTTCCGAGCTGAACAGCCCCTCTCCATTCCCGTGGATGTTAGAGCATTGGATGGGCGCTCTATAGGTCAGGTCACCCATAACACCAATCCCATCAACCTACGGGTGTCAGGGAATCACAGCAAGATCATTCAGTTCCTGCTCAACAATTCCCCCCAGATCCCCATGGTTCTGGAATTCTCCTGGCTCCAGCGACAAAGCTCACTCATCAACTGGTCTACGGGTGTCATCATGGGCTGGAGTCGGTTCTGCCACGCCCATTGTCTGAAGTTGGTGCAACCTTCCCCAGGCCATCTTCCTGGGTCCTCGGAAGTGGTTCTGGATTTCTCCGCCATTCCCGCGGAGTACCAGGATCTCCGGGAGTTGTTCAGCAAGTCCTGGGCCACATCCCTTCCGCTGCACCGCCCCTGTGACTGCGGGATTGACCTTCCCCCTAGCACCACACTGCCCCGGGGGCGTCTGTACTCGCTGTCGGGACCTGACAACTCCGAAGGGGCCACTGTGTTCTCCAAGCTGGATCTACATAATGCCTACCACCTGGTGCAGATACGAGAGGGGGACGAGTGGAAGACTGCCTTCAACACGGCCAGCGGCCACTACGAATATCTGGTCATGCCCTTTGGTCTCACCAACGTCCCTGCTGTGTTCCAGGGTCTGGAGAATGACGTTCTCCGCAACATGCTGAACCGGTTCGTCTTCGTCTACATTGAAGACATCCTCGTCTTCTCTCACTCTCCCCAAGAACACTAGCTCCATGTCCGGCAGGTTCTCCAGCGCCTTCTGGAGAACCAATTGTTTGTTAAGGTGGAAAAGTGTAAGTTCCATCGCTCCACCATTCCCTTTCTGGGCCACATCATCTCTGCTGGGAGCGTCAAGATGGATCCCGAGAAGGTGAAAGTGGTGGTGGATTTGCCTCAGCCTACGTCCAGGGTGCAGCTGCGATGCTTCCTGGGGTTCGGCAATTTTTTCGCCGCTTAATCCAGGGTTACAGCACCCTAGCCTCCCCCTGTTTGCCCTCACCTCTACCAAGGTTCCGTTCACGTGGTCTACGGCCACGGACAGGGCGTTCAGGGACCTTAAACACCGCTTCACCACGGCTCTGATCCTGGTTCATCTGGACCCTTCCCGTCAGTTCGTGGTGGAGGCCGATGCTTCGGATGTCGGAGTGGGGTCTGTTCTGTCCCAACATTCTCTACTGGACCTTAAACTACATCCCCGCGCTGCCTTCTTCCACCACCAGAGAGAGAAATTACGATATGGGGAATCGGGAGCTTCTCGCAATGAAGATGGCATTGGAGGAATGGAGGCACTGGCGCGACGGGGCGGAACATTCGTTCATTGTGTGGACCAACCACAAAAACCTAGAGTATCTCCGCACCGCCAAGTGCCTCAACTCCAGGCAATCGAGATGGGCCCTGCTGTTTATCCGGTTCAACTCTTCCCTCTCCTACAAGCCAGATATTCTGTCTCGCCACTATAATCCCACGGCTACCACCCCGGAGCCCAAGACCATCCTTCCCAGCTTGTGCCTGGTGACGGGACTCAGCTGGGAAACAGGTCCCAGCCGTACCCTGGGGGAGTCCCAGATAACCGGATGTTCGTGCCTGATGCTGTCCGCTCCGCTGTCCTGGAGTGGGCCCATTCCTCGAGGCTTGCCTGCCACCCAGGCTCCCGGCGGACCCTGGCCTTTCTGCGACAATGCTTTTGGTGGCCTAACACGGTTCAGGGCGTTGCCGCATTTGTCGCCGCCTGTACAGCTGACCCCACATCTACCCCTTATGCATGTGTAATTGCAGGCATTGACTGAATGTGTGTTGCATCATGTGTCCATAATCTTTCGTCGTATGCTGTAGCTGAATAGAGGTAACACTTTTTTTTTTTTCCCAGGTAAATTGACTGAACACATTCTCATTTACAGCAGCGACCTGGGGAATAGTAACAGAGGGGGATAAATGAGCCAATTGGAAGCTCAAGTCCTTAATGAAGTTTAATTTGCTTTAATCTCAACAAACTGGAAAGGTTCCATCTAAATCACAGATGGTTTGCACATCCTCTGATTCACACGATTTGTATATTTTTCCATAATTTAGCAATCTACAGTAATATCAAAATGGCCATTATGTCAAACTACTAGAACATCCACTATAAAACCTATTTAAAGTTTAAACCAATCTGTTCACGTGTTCTTCCCCAGTGGTTCACATTGTGCAAAACAAGCAGTAAAAAACATTAATAGGCGTTTAACACTTAACTACATGCATTTCTTAGTTAAATCAATTATCGTGGGGTTTTCCTCCCTCTCAAATACATTTATTGAACTGTTGCTCCATTTGGATTATTTTCAGATCTGCGATCACTGAGAAGAAGCATTCATGATCTCTAAATGAACATGCTTATGGATTCTTTCTATGTTTTCACAGTTTTGACAATATTAAAATTGTAGACCATTGTCACCTCCTTGGTTTGCAGAAATACTTAACTAAAGCCATGGATAACCCATACTGTACAGTTGAAGTTGGAAGTTTACATACACTTAGGTTGGAGTCATTAACTTGTTTTTCAACCACTCCACAAATTTCTTGTTAACAAACTATAGTTTTGGCAAGTTGGTTAGGACATCTACTTTGTGCATGACACAAGTAATTTTTTCAACAATTGTTTACAGATTATTTCACTGTATCACAATTCCAGTGGGTCAGAAGTTTACATACACCAAGTTGACTGTGCCTTTAAACAGCTTGAAAAATTCCAGAAAATTATGTCATGGCTTTAGAAGCTTCTGATAGGCTAATTGACATCATTTGAGTCACAGGTGTACCTGTGGCTGTATTTCAAGACCTGCCTTCAAACTCAGTGACTCTTTGCTTGACATTATTGGAAAATAATAAGAAATCAGCCAAGACCTCCACAAAATAAAAACATTTGTAGACCTCCACAAGTCTGGTTCATCCTTGGGAGCAATTTCCAATTGCATGAAGGTACCACGTTCATCTGTACAAACAATAGTATGCAAGTATTTCTTTTATTTTAACTAGGCAAGCCAGTTAAGAACAAATTCTTATTTCAATGACAGCCTAGGAACCGTGGGTTAACTGCCTTGTTAAGGGGCAGAACAACAGATTTTTACCTTGTCAATTCGGGGATTCAATCTCGCAACCATTACGGTGTACTAGTCCAACGCGCTAACCCCTAGGCTACCTGCCGCCCCAGTATAAACACCATGGGACCACGCAGCCATCATACTGCTCAGGAAGGAGACGCGTTCTGTCCCCTAGAGATGAACGTACTTTGGTGCGAAAAGTGCAAATCAATCCCAGAACAACAGCAAGGGACCCTGTGAAGATGCTGGAGGAAACCGGTACAAAGTATCTATATCCACAGTAAAAACTAGTCCTTTATCGACATAACCTGAAAGGACGCTCAGCAAGGAAGAAGCCACTGCTGCAAAACCACCATAAAAATCCAGACTACGGTTTGCAACTGCACATGGGGACAAAGATCGTACTTTTTGGATAAATGTTCTCTGGTCTGATGAAACAACAATATAACTGTTTGGCCATAATGACCATCGTTGTGTTTGGAGGAAAAAGGGGGATGCTTGCAAACCGAAGATCACCATCCCAACCGTGAGGCACGGGGGTGGCAGCATCATGTTGTGGGGGTGCTTTCCTGCAGGAGGGACTAGTGCACTTCACAAAATAGATGGCATCATGAGGTAGGAAAATTATGTGGATATATTGAAGCAACATCTCAAGACATCAGTCAGGAAGTTAAAGCTTGGTCGCAAATGGGTCTTCCAAATGGACAATGACCCCAAGCATACTTCCAAAGTTGTGGCAAAATGGCTTCAGGACAACACAGTCAAGGTATTGGAGTGGCCATCACAAAGCCCTGACCTCAATCCTATAGAAAATTGGTGGGCAGAACTGAAAGAGCGTGTGCGAGGAAGGAGGCCTTACAAACCTGACTCAGTTACACCAGCTCTGTCAGGAGAAATGGGCCAAAATTCACCCAACTTATTGTGGGAAGCTTGTGGAAGGCTACCCGAAACGTTTGACCCAAGTTAAACTATTTAAAGGCAATGCTACCAAATACTAATTGAGTGTATGTAAACTTCTGACCCACTGGGAATGTGATAAAAGAAATAAAAGCTGAAAGAAATCATTCTCTCTACTATAATTCTGACATTTCACATTCTTAAAATAAAGTGGTGATCCTAACTGACCTAAGACAGGGAATTTTTTACTAGGATTAAATGTCTGAGTTTAAAATCTGAGTCTAAATGTATTTGGCTGAGGTGTATGTAAACTTCCGACTTCAACTGTAACTGAATTGTGATATTTGCCATACCACAAAAATAAAGTAAAAAGGAAACCCAACCATATAATCTTGTGCTTGATTTATAAACTACCACTGAGATAATGTTTATTCATTCATTGAGTATAAACAAATATGCAATACACCTTTTCATACATATACAATTGGATTGAACCCACTGGGCAAAAGCTGCTTGAATCAACGTTGTTTCCACATCATTTCCACAAAAATTCAATGTGATGAAGTTAAATCAATGTGGAAAACTGATTGGATTTTTTAAAAGTCATCAACATAAGGGATTTTTTTTCTTTTTTTCACAAAACTTTTAACCTAAATCCAATGTCATGTTTTGTTGATTTCACATTGAATTCACATTAGTTGAAGGCTACCCGTCTTACTGTTCTTTTCACTTATTTATTTACCTAGTGGCTAGAGTCTTTTTTTACCAAATCTCATAGCCGCTGCAGTTTGAAACTGTACACAGTGCATAAAGGGGTCTTTGGAGTGCTTACTTGGCAGCATTGTACGGGAAACCTTTACAGCTTTGTAAAGCGATCATCATCTGTGAATCCTCTATTGTAAGTGCCATCCAGGTTGATGCCATTCTCCACTCCTTTCACCTGCATGTCCTCTTCATCCTGCCCATCCTCTGTCATCCCTTTCTCTTTCCTAGATCAAGATGAACCATCAACACCAGTTAAATAACCAAACATATCATTATGAACAGAAAGACTGAAGTATTGTCAAAGGGTGGACTCACCGTCTCTTTTGAAGCAGAGAGGATACGAGCAGGGCAATGATTCCAGCACACACAGCACCTATGACCACTCCAAACACGATGAGCCAGGGAGGGGTGTCAGGGTTGACTGGCGCTGCTAGTGTAGGGTAGATGCCCAGAAACTCCAGGGTCCTATCTGACAGGAGGAAGGCATTGTTGATGCGATGCCTTGACATCCTGTTGGTTATAGAAGGGGTTCATTTAGGTCCAGATAGTACATCTCTTCTTTTACAGGTCTGTTATCTCAAACTGTACTTGAATCTGTCTAAATACCGCTTGCCTTGTGTTTCACATTGTAAGCATAATATCTATTTTCTGTTTTATAAGGTATTTAGGTGGATGCTTATGTTCATTTTCTTACTTTAGTTTTATCCACAGGTGTAGACCAGAACATTTTCTTTTAAAGTAGACCAGAGCATTACCTCACAGCTTTCTCCACATCTGCCTTAGGAATAAGCATGGTGGTGTTGTCTGGTGATGTCACCACAAACCAGAAGGACACCCTCGAAGTCTGAACACACAGGATAATGTTGTCGACACTGGAAAAGTCCCACAAACATCATAATGCCAGAAATGCCATGTTGACAGCATTACACAACACACCAGGAAGACAATTTTATTGACTTAAACAGAAGTCATAAAACATGCTCACAGGAAGGCTGGAAATAAACCTTTTTTTTAAGAAGTGAAAAAACATATTTGGCCATATACAACAACCCCCGAGGTGCCTTATTACTATTATAAACTGCTTACCAACTTAATTAGAGCAGTAAAAATAAACATTTTGTCATACCTGTGGTATACAGTGATATACCACGGCTGTCAGCCAATCAGCATTCAGGGCTCAAACAACCCAATTTATAATGTACTACATACATGCTGATGTACTGTAGCATGTGCTTTGTATTGAGTTCAAACAGCGACTGATTAAATAATGTGTCAGACATTTTTCGGGCACTGTAGATATTCTTACTTGTATGTTTCCATTTGGAAGTGCCTCCTCATGGCAAAGGCCATAGTAGCTTGGAAAAAGAACATTTCACTCTGATTCCATTCATACTGCAGACAAAAAAAGTATCATCTCATCACCAATCACAATATTCAAACACATTTTTCTGTGTTGATAATGTTGAAAATAATAAATGAATAGCATTTCAAAGCTCTTGATCGATAGGACCCCTTCTGTATTTTAGAGCATATCACTGATTTCAGAGAACATTTCTGAAAATAATGGAATAATCTGCTGTATCTTTTGGTAAGCATAGTACTCACAGCATCCTCTCCCAAAGCAGTTTTGAGGCTGATGCGCACTTTGTAGCCATTTGGAGCATCTACAGAGAGAATAACAGTTTTTTTTATCTCTCTCCCCTACCTCAAATATTGTATGCTCAATGTTTTAGACATCATGAAACATTAGCATACAATAGTCTAGTCTAATAAGTCACGAAGATATTGACTTGAGTCACATCGGTTGATACAACTGTATAATAACAAAAAAACAGGACACCAATGAAACAAACAGTACAATAGCAAAAAACAGGACACCAACTAAACAAACAGTGAATAGGACACCCTGCTCATCTAGTCTCACAGTTCTTTATCAGGACAGTATGAAGGACACTATCTGTACCACAAACCATAAAGTATTTTAATATTTACTGCGTTCGCCCTCTGCCCACTCAGGCACTCGCTGCTGTTAAACTAGCCAAATGTAATGCAAAGACAAGATAACAACATCCTGTGTAGACCATTTGAAGTCATGAAAACACTCCCAACCAGTACCTTCTTCCTCAAGACTCTGAACAGCTGACATATTAAACTGTCTTTCTCCCTACATTAAACTATTGGAATATTAGCTGAAACAAACATTCATGGAAGCAATAAACTGGTATTGTACAAATTGTAATACTTACAAACTAAATAATAAAAACCAAACACCAAGTAATTCCAGCTATGAGGATGTGAGCGTCTTATGAACCTAGCTACTCTGAGTCACTCACCGCGCTGGCAGAGGTCTTGTGCCAGAGCAGGTGCCCCCACCTGGCAGAGCAGAAACAGGATCCACACCAACATCCCCTCCTGAGGATAAGAACAGAACTAAGAAAGAGTCTGCTGTGCTGCTGGCTCAGTCAAAGTCCCAGTGGTCAGACATTAAAGTTGAAGGAGCAGTCCAACAATGGAATCAAACAGACCTTGGAGTGGCCACTACCAGGTTTTATTGGTTAAACTATGACACACACAGCTGCTAGCTAAAACTCTCCCTGCCCACCTTTAAAAATGTAACAGCCCTATAACAATTGTCACCAACAGTACAGATAGCCTGCCCAAAGAGCAGAATGATGTGAGAACAGCAGTGCGTGCGCAGCAGTGTCAGCACTATTTGTCCAAGCCTCAGAGAATTGGAAGAGGTTTGATAATGTGAGAGGGAGGCAGACCCCGAGAAGATAAACACACAGACCTAGTCTTGTTTTGTTTACCCAGTGGGCCTGCTTTACTGCACAGATGGGATCTTAAAATGACCAGTATTGTTGCAGCACAATAATCATGCAGCAACAGGATCTTAAAGTTTAGTCCAGTCACACTTTTCCGCTGATGTAATGTTGCTTGATCAGTGGTTAGGCTATTAGCTGGACAAAATCAGGCTACTTGAAGTGCAATACTGTTAATATAACCGTGTGTTATTGCAGGGTTTCAGTGAATTTATGTCAATCATGCAGAACATGTTTCACAGGAAAATTCTCAGCGACAACCGAGTGATCAAATTCAGATCCCTCAACAAGGGTAGAGCCTAAGGGGAATTTGGCCAGACAAAATAATATAATTGACAATAATTGATAATACAGTACATCCTTGTAACAACCCACTCGTAGGAGGTTTGTAGCATCTATGAACATATTTTTAGTACTTTTCCCAACCTGGAGAGCTGACACCTTCAGACTTATGCTCCACCACAGGTCACACTGAGGTCAAGGAAGACAGCTGACACTTCTCTTCTGGGTGTTTACAGTTAATAATACCTTTATTACGAGTATCGGTGATTCTGTCCCAAATGGCATTCTATTCCATACATAGTGCACTACTTTTGACCAGAGCCCTATAGGGAATAGGGTGCCATTTGGGGGACACATCAGTGTCACATCAGCTTCTACAGTACTAAGGTAACATAACAAAGATGAAGGTAGACCTAATGTAACATTACACTTTTACAATTCAGGGAAACTGTCATGATTAACCATTCACACTTGCCCTGGATACATTACCTATAATGTGGTACATTTTTCACCAGTGAAGGTTTTTGTCAAGCACATCTTAGGTTCAAATTCAATCATTGATTGTTCATGAGAAACATGCGTTCACACATTACACTTGGTCTGCCTGTGGAGGATAGCTCTACTCTTCCAGCTGATTGCTGGCTATTAACACCAAATTAGCTGATTGCAAATCTATTTGGAAAGAAGAACATTCAGAAGCATATTAAATGTAATAGACTCCGGGTGAAGCCTCCTTGTTAGCTCATGAATACAAGACATACAATAACGCATTATCAGTAAATGATCTTTGCTCTCATAAAATGCTAGGGTATTTCACCATACAGGAAACACCCATCAGAAATTATACTGAAATCATTTTATTGAAAGATATATTGCTGGTTGAACTCCTCTCTTGAACTAAAACTGGGGTTGATGTGCATTTTGCAGTTTGAAGTTGAGGAGTCCCTGCAGGACAATTGTAGAATAGACTTCATGCTCTGTAGCCACTGAGGTATATTAAGTCTGTAGCCTATGCATGCTCAACTAACCAGTGGCATGTATTCGTGGATGCCAAGGGAAGCCTGTCACGCTCTGATCTGTTTCACCTGTCCTTGTGCTTGCTTCCACACTCCTCCAGGTGTCGCCCATCTTCCCCATTATCCCCTGTGTATATCTACCTGTGTTTTCTGTCTGTCTGTCTGTCAGTTTCCAGTTTGTCTTGTTTGTTCAAGCCTACCAGCATTTTGGGTCTCAGCTCCTGCTTGTTCCAGTTTCTCTTTTCTCGTCCTCCTGGTTTTTGACCCTTGCCTGTCCTGACCCTGTACCCGCCCGCCTGACCACTGCCTGCGCCTGACCCTGACTGCCGTCCTTTACCTTTGCTCCACCTCTGGATTACCGACCTCTGCCTGACCTGAGCCTGCCTGCCGTCCTGTACCTTGGCCTCTACTCTGGATTCTCGACCCCTGCCTACCTTGACCTGTTGTTTGCCTGCCCCTGCTGTTACAATAATCATTGTTACGTCACACAGTCTGCACTTGGGTCTTACCTTGATTCCTGATAAAGCCAGACTTCCCCAAAAAAGATATGAAATCATTTATCTTTCATCTCTCTGTGTTTCATAATTTTCATTCAACGCCCCTCTGTCTCTGCATGTGTAGGCCATCTATCTGATGCTGTCTTGTCCAAAAGAGAATGACATTGTTGCCACAAGTAGCATTGCATGCAAGGTAAGCCAGCAAGCATTTGGCCTTCCTTGATAAAAATAAATAATAAAAGCCAATCAGCATTCAGCTAAACTGAGTGAGCTCAACTATGAATGGTCTTCTTTTTTGGCGCACCAAAAAAAAGGGAAGCCAGTTTGGATTTGGCTTCTCTCCAATGACATTGCATTGAGAGCATATTTCATTGACAGAAACAACTTGAATTGTTGCATCTCATTGTGTTGTTGTCCTCCAGTTGCTAGCTTGCTAAAATGGTACCTTTTCTAAATTAGCAATGGAGATAAGGATTTGCACTTGTGGTTTTAGTTCATTCTCCGTACTGGCCAATGACTATTAAGGCGATTCTGATCAAACCATAAATTCATACATTGTGCCCCTAGTTGGACAGGATGAAAGTTCAATATGTAGCTAGATGTAGAAGGCTAATGTTAACTAGCTAACGATGAACATGAAATTAAGTTAGGCTAGCGAACAAGCATTTTAGCCAGGTAGCGGAACAACATAAAATAAAAGCTTGAACTGTATGACAGAGACCATTTTTCAAAATGAAAGATAGGAGGATGGCATTGGCATTTCTCTACAATTAGGGCGAGTCAACATGTTTTTCTACTTGCACAAACACACAAATCAGAACCATGGACAGCCACATCATATTTAGCTTAAGTTGATTGGACTAAATTGTTTTTGGTATATTTTAGTTGTCATTGTATTAGACTATGCATAGGTGATTTGATTATGTTGAAATGTTGAAGTTGAAATGGTGCTGGAATAGTGGAGGCAGCTCCTATTTTCTTTGAAACTTGTGGTAACTCTCCATGGTTTTAAATCAATAGTTGTTTAGTGGTCTGAAAATGTTGGGAACATTAACTTACATGACCATGCTGTAGGTCATGTAACTGTTTGTTGCATGCAATAAGCTTTGTGCACTTCACCCAACAGTGGTTGCTCTCTGGTTTTGTGAAGAAACAAAGGTTTGAATTATTCTGCCAGCGTCTTCATATTGTATCGGCCTTAGGCCTATATAACAAGCCATATGAACTAACAGGTTTTAGCGCAAACAACACAATTATAACAACCCATTGGCTATAATATGTTTTTTTATTCTTGCTTGGCTTCCCCAGTGATTTTACTCACGCACTGCTACTGCAACTAACTAGGGATTTCCGTGGGTTTGATATATAATTTACTGGTATTCAACTTTGTATGACGAGAGTTCTTTGTAGGCTACTTTCCTGTTTATTGTCTCCAGCATCATGATGATGATGTCAAGAAGCTGATATCGCATGCCCGGATCAGCACATTCGGAATCGCACATCCGGAACCGCCCTGCCAGGGTTGCCAGGTATAGCTAAGACTTTACTCCCAATGACTACTCAAAACCCGCCCACAAACCCTAAAAACTAGCCCACATTGTTTTTGCTGCAGCAAGACGAGTTGCAACATTTAGCCAATGAACCCTTTTTCCATTACGTTATCGAGGAAATTAATTAAGAAGGAATATCAAAGTCATTTGTAACGACATAAGAAGCTAAATTTGGTTTTCCATTAAAATAATTGGTCTAATTATTGCTGAAAATAATTGGTCTAATTATTGCGAGCTAATAATGTCGCCAGATAATGTTCCATCAATGGATGTTGATTTAACTAGTTTGACTGCTATGATTGTAAATTAATCCCTTATGTGTATGTGCATAACTATAGATACATCCAACAGGAGAGTTTGAGGGATGAAAGTTGGACAGATCATCTCGAAATCTCTGTGCAAGAAGCACTTGGACGAACGTCAACATAATGTTAAAACTATTTTCTGGTGATTGTGCCGTTATTATGTGCCAGATGTTAAGACTACAATATGGCCTATTAGCGAGATTGACTTGTCATTTCAATAGGCATAGGCTAGGCCCACTAAAATCAGAGTTTATGATTGTAATTCAATTTGGTTTAGTTATGTTAATCGCAGGTAGCCTATAGCCCCTGATAGCCTACAATAGCTTAGGCAAGCTTGCATAGTTCATATTGACAGACTAATGTATATAACATGAATAGCGAGGCGATTTAGAGTTAAGAAGTGCTTCTGTTGCCCGATAGCCTGCTGGAAGAGGCTACCGAGGATGGGGTCTTAATTTCGATCACTAAATCGTATATTAATCATATGGATATGAACTGAATAGGCCTATGCTTGTCAACAGCCAGTGTTTTTTGTTGTTGTTTTAAACCTGTAACTAATCTGGGAAACTAATCTGATTGACTGTTACCTTCAATCGAATGTATTGTAACGACCCTGGGTATCCCACTTCTGACACCAATGTTATGAAACAGCAGGGAGCAGGTCTCGAACCCTCGACCTTCGGAAAAAAAAGCATGCTCGTGCGGCATAGTCGATTTCCGCGGTTATAAACCCAGGGTCGTTACACTATTCTAACAGCTGATAGAGCTGTGATCATGATTGATAACTTCCAATTGCATTAACTAAACATGGCCATTAATAATTGCATAATAACACAAGGCTACAACAACAATAAACTGAAGTTATAGCCTATTTATTAATCAGTTTGCCAGCTCCGGTAGGCTACACAAGTGCAGCGCTCAGTCTCGCACACCCCTCCGCCCCCTCCCCACCACTAACACACTCAGCAACAGGCTGCCTTACTACCTGATAGTGAGCAGCAGGTCACAGTGAAATATTTGAAAGAAAAATGCCATGGCGGCCGCGGTGCAATTTAGAAGTAGCCCAAAAACCTGCAACCGGCGATCAATACAGTTTGACCGGCGACATCGTTTTGAAAGTAGCCAATCAGGCAGCAAACTGGAGATCGCAACCCTGCCTGCCAGAGTGCTGCTGTATAAAGAGAATAAAGATAGTATCTCCTAGCAACGCGAATTCTATCAACAATACGTTATGGGATATTCGTATACGTCACTGTTGCCATAGCTACGTCTCTGTCAAATACACAGGTTTCATTTCTTGTGTCAGGGGAGGCTAAAATAAACAATGGCTGAAAAAAAGTTCAAAGGAGCTCCGTTTGGAACACAGACATCGAGGTAAGACATTAGACAAGCGCCAAAAGGACGTGGAGAATCATGAAGATTAATAAGGAAAACAATATATATGTTGTTATCCGTAGCACTGCCGGCCTGATGTCTTACTGCAATGTGCGTTTGCAGGTTTGATGTGTCAGCGGTCCATCCAGCCAATAAGAGAGTAGGGACCTACACAGAGATCCCCTACTGCAAAAATATGACCAATGACCTGGTATGACTTGTAACTCCCAACCTCTCTCTCTCCCCCTCGATTCAATTCAATGGGAAACATATTGTAACGATCCTGGGTTTATAAGCGCGGAAATCGACCATGCCGCACGAGCATGCTTTTGCGACACAGTCGATAGCGCGCCGGACCTCGGGCTAGGCCTGTTTCATTACATTGGTGTTAGAAGTGATCGGACCTCGCATCCACGACAGTGCGTGTGCTTGGCTGGTGAGCGCGTTCCTGTAAGAGTAGAGTCGCAAGCTAGCGCGAGGGCGCGCTCTTTGAAAGGAGGGAGTAGTGTAACGACCCTGGGTTTATTAGCGCGGAAATCGACCCTGCCGCACGAGCATGCTTTTGCGGCAGTCGATAGCGCGCCGGACCTCGGGCTAGGGTTCGTGACATGCTCCCTGCCTGTTTCATTACAATATGTTTACATTGCCAAAGCAAGTGAAATAAATAATAAACAACAGTGAAATAACTCTTTCTCTCTCTCAAACGTCCTCTCTATGCTTCAAAATCATAACAAACATTTTCACTTATAAGGATATGTGTGTTGTTTGTCAGGAGAGGCGGCTGGGGCCGGGGTCCTATGATGCTGCAGGCCATGGGGACTTCAGTAAACGGTCGGTGGCAGAGCGGGCCAAAGGGCCGGGGTGGCAGAGGGCCCAGGAGACTGCCAGGTTGGCAGCCATACCTCACCTCCTCTACAGGGAGGCCTGGGAAAACAAACGCTTCCTGGTGGGTCACACACACATGCACGCATGTGTGCACACACACACACCTGACCCCTAACCTCTGTCTCTCTGTCTGTCCCATAGAAAACTAAAGTGGGTCCAGGAACCTACAGAGTAGCAGACTTTATAGAGGAGCTGCAGAAGAAACCAGGCAGTGTGAGAGGAGTGTGTGACAGCAGGGAAGAGCGGTTCAGAAATGCACAGGTACCACAACACACACACACACAGAGGTACCACAGTGCAGCACTAGAGGGCAGGAGGACACAATATGTTATACTCAGCATACTGTTGGTAGGTCACATGTTAACACCATGTTAATAGCAGGTGTAAACTGGCTACAAACTACTAAGATCAATCTTTCTCTGTGATACTCAAAGTGCCTTACACCCCAACCCCTTCTCAAACTCTGTGTTTACAGAGCTGGACGCCAGGCCCTGGTTGCTATGGTAATGGGGGTGTTCCATGGGCAGCGCTGGAGGAGAAGAGGTCGGGGTTAAATGGGGCTCCTAGCATGCACCTCAGCTCCTCACTGCAACGCTTCCCAGAAGGCAACAGTACAGTATGACAAACACAAACACAACACTATAACTGAAAACAACAAGGTATAGGTTACTTACGCAATAATGCACAAGGGGGTGTGGTATATGGCCAATATACCACGGCTAAGTGATGTTCTTAAGCGCGACACAACGCAGAGTGCCTGGATACAGCCCTTAGCCGTGGTATATTGGCCATATACCACAAACCCCAAGGTGCCTTATTGCTATTATAAACTGGTTACCAACATAATTAGAGCATTAAAAATAAATGTTTTGTTATGCCTGTGCTAAACGGTCTGATATGCCATCATGGCTGTCAACCAATCAACATTCAGGGCTCGAACCACACAGTTTATAAAACTCTCTATACTACAACTAACTGTGTGTGCATCTGTGTAGGACTGTGGGCTGAGTCCCTGTACCTATACTCTAAAGAGCAGCACAGAGGTGTTGTTGGCCAGCGGCAGCAGCAGGAGAGGTGCATATGACCTCTTCACTGGACCACGAGACAAACCCATCACCGCTGGATACTTCGCTACCCCGGTAACACACTCAAATCACACACACCTCAGAACACATCAAATTGCGAGGGACCACCATCAACTTATTGTGTGTGTGTACATGTGTAGAAGTGTGTAAATCTAACTCCAGGGGAGTACCCTAGTGGGTGTGGGGGCTTTGGAGAGGAGTTGTGTCGTCGTGAAAAGCGGAACCACGGTGTGTTTGGAATGTTGGATCAGTACCCAGTTGTTCCAACAGAGAGAATCTACCACAGCACCCTGTCCCAATGCCCTCGACCTGCTGTGAGTACCCTAACCTTTGACCCCTAACCCTGCCCCAATGCTCTCCAACCGTTCTAGCTAACCTTTAACATCCAACCCCTGCCCCAAAAAGTGAAAGAACAATATAATATATTTCTCTTCTCCCTCTATTCCTCCTTTCTATCCCTCTCCCCTCAGACGTTCCCAGGGCCAGGGTGGTATGAGGTCGTCTCTCCACAGTCCCGTCCAGAGAGTCACACCCATCCCCCCTTCCTCTCCTCTGCCCCCCGTGCCAGCCGTAGGACAGAAAGATTGCAGAATGGAAATTATGTGAGTTAAGCCTAACCTTCACCTCTAACTCTGACCTCTAACCCTGTCCCCTAAACTCTAACATCCTCTCTTCCAATCAGAGCATGGTTGGTCCTGGTCGTTATGACATTGCAGAAAAGGGGTGGAGTAAGACTGACAATGGCTACACCTCCTCCTTCAATTCCCGGACACAGAGATATCTTCACAAACCAGACAGAGACAAACACACACAGTAAGACACACACACACACACATACAGTGATACCTCACCTGAAATTAAAGAAATATCACATTTTCTATCAGTATACAGTGATTGTTGTGTTGTGTTGTGGGTGTGTGTATTGCTCTGTATGTTTCAGGGAGAGGTTGCGTGCGATAAATGTTCCGGTGGACAGACTGAGTTTCCTGGTGCAGCCTGGAAGGAACACTTTGATGAAATCAGCTTAGACACACACACACACACACAGAAGCAGCATGGAACAAAAACTCAGGATACATGTTTACAACCCATCAGATTTCAAGTTTAGTTTTTCAACTATATTAAAATCAATATTGATCAACATGAGATGTTTTTATGTTTGGTAGAAAGTAGTAGAGATTTACTGTGGACAAAACCAACTTTATTATCATCATACACCAACAAAAACATTTGTGGACAATAGCAGTGATCTCCTTTCTCTCTGCCAGGCAGTAGAAATAACCAGATTAGGGTTGGGGGTCAGAACAGGCAGTTGTTGGGGTTAGGGGTCAGAAGTTGTACACTACTCTTCAAAAGTTTGGGGTCAATTAGAAATGTCCTTGTTTTTTAAAGAAAAGCAAAACATTTTGTCCATTAAAATAACAAAAATACAGTGTAGACACTGTTAATGTTGTAAATGACTATTGCAGCTGGAAATGGCTCATTTTTAATGGAATATCTACATGGGCGTACAGAGTAGAGGTCTACCGATTCATCGGAATAGCTGATTAATTAGGGCCGATTTCAAGTTCATAACAATCGGAAATCGGTATTTTTAGATGCCAATTTTGCAAATTTGTATTATAATATATTTTTTTACAGGCAAGTCAGTTAAGAACACATTCTTATTTTCGATGACGGCCTAGGAACGGTGGGTTAACTGCCTTGTTCAAGGGCAGAACGACAGACTTTTACCTCGTCAGTTCAGGGATTCAATCTTGCAACCTTACGGTTAACTAGTCCAACGCTCTAACCACCTGCCTCACGAAGAGCCTGCCTGTTACGCAAATACAGTAAGAAGCCAAGGTAAATTGCTAGCTAGCATTAAACTTATCTTATAAAAACAATGAATCATAATCACTAGTTATAACTACACATGGTTGATGATATTACTAGTTTATCTAGCGTGTCCTGCGTTGCATATAATCGATGCGGTGCGCATTCGCGAAAAAGGACTGTCGTTCCTCTAACGTGTACCTAACCATAAACATCAATGCCTTTCTTAAAATCAATACACAGAAGTATATATTTTTAAACCTGCATATTTAGCTAAAAGAAAGGTTAGCAGGCAATATTAACCAGGTGCAATTGTGTTACTTCTCTTGCGTTCATTGCACGCAGAGTCAGGGTATATGCAACAGTTTGGGCCGCTTGGCTCATTGCGAACTAATTTGCCAGAATTGTACGTAATTATGACATAACATTGAAGGTTGTGCAATGTAACAGCAATATTTAGACTTAGGGATGCCATCCGTTAGATAAAATACGGAACGGTTTGTTTTGTTTTCAAAATGATAGTTTCCGGATTTGACCATATTAATCACCTAGGGCTCGTATTTCTGTGTGTTATTATGTTATAATTAAGCCTATGATTTGATAGAGCAGTCTGACTCAGCGATGGTAGGCACCAGCAGGCTCATAAGCATTCATTCAAACAGCACTTTCATGCGTTTTGCCAGCAGCTCTTCGCAATGCTTCAAGCATTGCGCTGTTTATGACTTCAAGCCTATCAACTCCCGAGATTAGGCTGGTGTAACCGATGTGACATGGCTAGGTAGTTAGCGGGGTGCTCTGTATGTGTAACGCTGCTTCGAGGGTGGCTGTTGTCGATGTGTTCCTGGTTCAAGCCCAGGTGGCGGCGAGGAGAGGGATGGAAGCTATACTGTTACACTGGCAATACTATAGTGCCTATAAGAACATCCAATAGTCAAAGGCATATGAAATACAAATCGTATAGAGAGAAATAGTCCTATAATTTCTATAATAACTACAACCTAAAACTTCTTACCTGGGAATATTGAAGACTCATGTTAAAAGGAACCACCAGCTTTCATACAGTGCCTTGCGAAAGTATTCGGCCCCCTTGAACTTTGCGACCTTTTGCCACATTTCAGGCTTCAAACATAAAGATATAAAACTGTATTTTTTTGTGAAGAATCAACAACAAGTGGGACACAATCATGAAGTGGAACGACATTTATTGGATATTCCAAACTTCTTTAACAAATCAAAAACTGAAAAATTGGGCGTGCAAAATTATTCAGCCCCTTTACTTTCAGTGCAGCAAACTCTCTCCAGAAGTTCAGTGAGGATCTCTGAATGATCCAATGTTGACCTAAATGACTAATGATGATAAATACAATCCACCTGTGTGTAATCAAGTCTCCGTATAAATGCACCTGCACTGCGATAGTCTCAGAGGTCCGTTAAAAGCGCAGAGAGCATCATGAAGAACAAGGAACACACCAGGCAGGTCCGAGATACTGTTGTGAAGAAGTTTAAAGCCGGATTTGGATACAAAAAGATTTCCCAAGCTTTAAACATCCCAAGGAGCACTGTGCAAGCGATAATATTGAAATGGAAGGAGTATCAGACCACTGCAAATCTACCAAGACCTGGCCGTCCCTCTAAACTTTCAGCTCATACAAGGAGAAGACTGATCAGAGATGCAGCCAAGAGGCCCATGATCACTCTGGATGAACTGCAGAGATCTACAGCTGAGGTGGGAGACTCTGTCCATAGGACAACAATCAGTCGTATATTGCACAAATCTGGCCTTTATGGAAGAGTGGCAAGAAGAAAGCCATTTCTTAAAGATATCCATAAAAAGTGTAGTTTGAAGTTTGCCACAAGCCACCTGGGAGACACACCAAACATGTGGAAGAAGGTGCTCTGGTCAGATGAAACCAAAATTGAACTTTTTGGCAACAATGCAAAACGTTATGTTTGGCGTAAAAGCAACACAGCTGAACACACCATCCCCACTGTCAAACATGGTGGTGGCAGCATCATGGTTTGGGCCTGCTTTTCTTCAGCAGGGACAGGGAAGATGGTTAAAATTAATGGGAAGATGGATGGAGCCAAATACAGGACCATTCTGGAAGAAAACCTGATGGAGTCTGCAAAAGTCCTGAGACTGGGACGGAGATTTGTCTTCCAACAAGACAATGATCCAAAACATAAAGCAAAATCTACAATGGAATGGTTCAAAAATAAACATATCCAGGTGTTAGAATGGCCAAGTCAAAGTCCAGACCTGAATCCAATCGAGAATCTGTGGAAAGAACTGAAAACTGCTGTTCACAAATGCTCTCCATCCAACCTCACTGAGCTCGAGCTGGAATGGGAAAAAATTTCAGTCTCTCGATGTGCAAAACTGATAGAGACATACCCCAAGCGACTTACAGCTGTAATCGCAGCAAAAGGTGGCGCTACAAAGTATTAACTTAAGGGGGCTGAATAATTTTGCACGCCCAATTTTTCAGTTTTTGATTTGTTAAAAAAGTTTGAAATATCCAATAAATGTCATTCCACTTCATGATTGTGTCCCACTTGTTGTTGATTATTCACAAAAAAATACAGTTTTATATCTTTATGTTTGAAGCCTGAAATGTGGCAAAAGGTCGCAAAGTTCAAGGGGGCCGAATACTTTCGCAAGGCACTGTATGTTCTCATGTTCTGAGCAAGGAACTTAAACGTTAGCTTTCTTACATGGCACATATTGCACTTTTACTTTCTTCTCCAACACTTTGTTTTTGCATTATTTAAACCAAATTGAACATGTTTCATTATTTATTTGAGGCTAAATTGATTTTATTGATGTATCATATTAAGTTAAAATAAGTTAAAATAAGTGTTCATTCAGTATTGTTGTAATTGTCATTATTACAAATAAATAAATAAAAATCGGCCGATTAATCAGTATCGGTGTTTTTTGGTCCTCCAATAATCGGTATCGGCGTTGAAAAAATCATAATCGGTCGACCTCTAGTACAGAGGCCCATTATCAGCAACCATCACTCCTTTGTTCCAATGGCACGTTGTGTTAGCTAATCCAAGTTTATAATTTTAAAAGGCTAATTGATCATTAGAAAACCCTTTTGCAATTATGTTATGCACAGCTGAAAACTGTTTTGCTGATTTAAAGAAGCAATAAAACTGGCCTTCTATAGACTAGTTGAGTATTTGTGGGTTTGGTTACAGGCTCAAAATGGCCAGAAACAAAGAACTTTCTTCTGAAACTCGTCTGTCTATTCTTGTTCTGAGAAATGAAGGCTATTCCATGTGAGAAATTACCAATAAACTGAATATCTCGTACAACGCCAGGAGACGTGGAGACGTGGAGGCGTCTCCAGACTCTGTCACGTCAGTCACATATGCTCAGTGTGAACCTGCTTTCATCTGTGAAGAGCACAGGGCACCAGTGGCGAATTTGACAATCTTGGTGTTCTCTGGCAAATGCCAAACGTCCTGCACGGTGTTGGGCTGTAAGCACAACCCCCAACTGTGGACGTCGGGCCCTCATACCACCCTCATGGAGTCTGTTTCACAGAAGTGTGATTGACTTGGAGTTACATTGTGTTGTTTAAGTGTTCCCTTTATTTTTTTGAGCAGTGTAGTTAACACAACAGTTTTCTAATGATCAATTAGCCTTTTAAAATGATAAACTTGGATTAGCTAACACAACCTGCCATTGGAACACAGGAGTGATGGTTGCTGAAATTGGGCCTCTGTACGCCTATGTAGATATTCCATTTAAAAAAATAGTCAGTTTCCAGCTACAATAGTCATTTACAACATTAACAATGTCTACACTGTATTTCTGATCAATTTGATGTTATTTTAATGGACAAAAAAATGTGCTTTTCTTTCAAAAACAAGGACATTTCGAAGTGACCCCAAACTTTTGAACGCTAGTGTACATCAAAACAGGCTGGTGTTAAGGCTGTATTTGTTTCATCAGCACATTCACATTCACTGGGCTTTACAATAAAAACAGGCTGAGAACACTCCTTAAAGGCTCTAATCTTCATCGTGTTACTAGTGGGATGGCAGATGTTAAAGGATCAGGGGTTAGTGGTCAGAGGTCAGAGTCGTGCAGCTTTGCAGATCTTGTCGTATACCTCAGGGAAAGCGTCCCGACAGCCCAGCTCCGGTGATTTTAACATCCTGACAAACTTTACCCAGAACTCACTACGCTCCATGTACTCATCAGCATACAGCATCTGGAACACACACACACACACACACAAAACTCACCCATGCACCTCTCTGACAAACTGCTCCAGCTGTCTACATGAAGTGTTTAACCCTGGGTTCTCCGTACACTCCGATGTCCACGTACAGCTCTGCCTCCTCACCTTTAGGATGAACCATCCCCCGGGCCAGGGGGAGCACGAACGGACACAACCACAGAGGGTACACCTGCAGGGATGGACATACCAACTTAGTTACACCCCTACAATGAGACAGTTACACCCTTAAACGAGTTATACCAACTCAGTCACTCCCCTAAAATTAGATATACTGTTCCAACTCATTCACACCCCTAAATGAGATAAACCAACTCAGTCACACTTGTGTGTATAATGTATTAGGGTATGTTACGTTGAGGAAGCATGCTATGTGTCTTATGTGAAATGGACTAGTTTGTGTGTGTCTGTGTGTCTTACATGGATGTCCTGGTGAAAGCGTGCGATAGCGGTCTGGATGTGTTTCATGGGGACCAGCATGTCCTGCACAACATGGTGCTGCTCATACAGTTGTCAGATGGTCTCTCCCTGGGTCAGCTTCAACAGAGAGATCTTAGGAGGAACCATCCACCGGAACACTGGGACACTGGGTGGTTACCAAACGGGATGATGTCCTGGAGACAAAAACACACATTCATGTTTACAGCAATCAGCTTTCCAGCTCCACAGTTGTGTCCAGTAGGGAAACACATTTTAGTTTTCTATTTCAGAAAGATTGTTTATTATACGTCCCACAGAACACGACCCTCGTCTATGTCTCATATAACTGTCAGAGAAAAACTTGGCATAATTTCGAACATAATTTAAGGTTAAGGAACAATTACCAGCAAACCACACGTGGTTTCCTAATGGCAGCGTGTGTGTCTGTGTACATTAGGGAGACTAATGCAGAGTTATGTGCTGGGGAGGAGATGATGACATGCTGAAATCTGCAGGATAAAAGGGTCACTTTGTATCATCTGTCTAATGCACTGTGTGTGTGTGTATATGTATGTATATGTATGTACAGTGGGGCAAAAAAGTATTTAGTCAGCCACCAATTGTGCAAGTTCTCCCACTTAAAAAAATGAGAGAGGCCTGTAATTTTCATCATAGGTACACTTCAACTATGACAGACAAAATGAGAAAAAAAAATCCAGAAAATCACATTGTAGGATTTTTAATGAATTTATTTGCAAATGATGGTAGAAAATAAGTATTTGGTCACCTACAAATAAGCAAGATTTCTGGCTCTCACAGACATGTAACTTCTTCTTTAAGAGGCTCCTCTGTCCTCCACTCGTTACCTGTATTAATGGCACCTGTTTGAACTTGCTATCAGTATAAAAGACACCTGTCCCCAACCTCAAACAGTCACACTCCAAACTCCACTATGGCCAAGACCAAACAGCTGTCAAAGGATTGGGAAGACTGAATCTGCAATAGGTAAGCAGCTTGGTTTGAAGAAATCAACTGTGGGAGCAATTATTAGGAAATGGAAGACATACAAGACCACTGATAATCTCCCTTGATCTGAGGCTCCACGCAAGATCTCACCCCGTGGGGTCAAAATGATCACAAGAACAGTGAGCAAAAATCCCAGAACCACACGAGGGGACCTAGTGAATGACCTGCAGAGAGCTGGGACCAAAGTAACAAACACACTACGCCGCCAGGGACTCAAATCCTGCAGTGCCAGACGTGTCCCCCTGCTTAAGCCAGTACATGTACAGCCCCTCTGAAGTTTGCTAGAGAGCATTTGGATGATCCAGAAGAAGATTGAGAGAATGTCATATGGTCAGATGAAACCAAAATATAACTTTTTGGTAAAAACTCAACTCGTCGTGTTTGGAGGACAAAGAATGCTGAGTTGCATCCAAAGAACACCATACCTACTGTGAAGCATGGGGGTGGAAACATCATGCTTTGGGGCTGTTTTTCTGCAAAGGGACCAGGACGACTGATCCGTGTAAAGGAAAGAATGAATGGGGCCATGTATCATGAGATTTTGAGTGAAAACCTCCTTCCATCAGCAAGGGCATTGAAGATGAAACGTATATTATTTGTAGCCGTCTATTTACCAACCACCACAGACCGATGCTGGAACTCAACCAACTCTATAAGGCCATCAGCAAACAAGAAAATGCTCACCCAGAAGCGGCGCTCCTAGTGGCCAGGGACTTTAATGCAGTTTTACCACATTTTTACCAGCATGTCACATGTGCATCCAGAGGGAAAAAAAACTACAGACCACCTTTACTCCACACACAAAGATGCATACAAAGCTCTCCCCCACCCTCCATTTGGCAAATCTGACCAAGTCTGTAATGCCTACAGGTTTCAAGCAGACCACCATTGTCCCTGTGCCCAAGGAAGCGAAAGTAACCTGCCTAAATGATTACTGCCCGTAGCACTCCCGTTGGTAGCTATGAAATGCTTTGCAAGGCTGGTCATGGCTCACATCAACAGCATCCTCCCGGATACCCTAGACCCACTTGAGTTCGCATACCGCCCTAACAGATGACGCAATCTCAATCGCACTCCACACTGCCCTTTCCCACCTAGACAAAAGGAACACCTATGTGAGAATGCTGTTCATTGACTACAGCTCAGCGTTCAACACCATAGTGCCCATGAAGCTCATCACTAAGCTAAGGACCCTGGGACTAAACACCCCCCTCTGCAACTGGATCCTGGACTTCCTGACGGACAGCCCCCAGGTGGTAAGGGTAGGCAACAACACGTCGGCCACGCTGATCCTCAATACTGGGGCCCCTCAGGGGTGTGTACTTAGTTCCCTCCTGTACTCCCTGTTCAACCACGACTGCATGGCAAAACACGACTCCAACACCATCATTAAGTTTACTGACGACACAACAGTGGTAGGCCTGAGAACTGACAACGACGAGACAGCCTATAAGGAGGACTGTTTTCTCTGCTACCGCACGGCAGGCGGTACCGGAGCGCCAAGAATAGGACTGGGGGGCTCCTTGGCAGCTTCTACCCCAAGTCATGGGACTGCTGAACAATTAATAAAATGGCCACCAGACTATTTACATTGACACCACCCCCCCTCCTCCATTTGTTTGGTACGCTGCTGATACTCGCTATTTGCTGTCTATGCATGGTCACTTCACCCCTACCTACATGTACAGATTGCCTCAACTGGCCTGTACCCCCACGTACTGACTCGGTACCGGTATCAACCTGTATGTGGCCTCGTTATTGTTATTTTATTGTGTTACTTTAACATTTTTTACTTTAGTTTATTTGGTAATTATTTTAACTTCTTGAACTGCATTGTTGGTTAAGGGCTTGTAAGTAAGCATTTCATGGTAAGGTCTACACTGTATTCGGCGCATGTGACAAATAAAATTTGATTTTATTGTGTGTGTGTGTGTATGTGTGTGTATGTGTGTACCTGGAGCTGTGGTAGTAGTGGCGTAGAGGGATGTACTCCACTGCTGTGTCGTTCTCTGTCAGGTATCTCTCAACGTGCTTGAAGAACCACGGCTTATAGTGCAGGCTGATCCTGTTGATCTGAAACACACACAGACACACACAGTGCAGGATTATGGTTAGATCTTGCAGACAAACAGCACTCTTCTCCTCCATTGTCCTTCTGAGAGTACCTTATCATTCTTCCTCTATTTCTCTCTCTTTCTCTCTCTCACCGTCAGTCATAGTGCCAGTCATGATAACAACTTTGTCAAGTGAGTACTGCAGTCCTTCTACAAATGTGTTGTTCTTGTCCTCAGACGCCTCACTGAAACGACGGCAGATGTTCTCCAGCCCTCTGATTGGCTCATACTGCCGACGAACCCAATACCTTGCCGGGACGATCTTTATCTCTGCAGCAACCAGGAACCCCAGAGTTCCACAGGACCATGGAACTGCGTGGAACAGGTCAGAGTTCTCTTCCTGTTAGAGAACATACACACACACACACACACACACACACACACACACACACACACACACACACACACACACACAGAGAACATCAGTTCCCCTTCTGTAAGAGCAGAAGCAATCCTCCTTCTTTCTCCTTTCCTTCTCTCTCGCTCTCTCTGGTTGTACTGTGGACCCTTTGTTTCCAGATTAACTGCCATTTCCAGTGGTGTTGGCTTTATGTTTTCTAAAGGACTATAGGTCTGTAGCATTGCTCTGTGAGCTAAGGACTGGAGGCCTGTAGCCTTGCTCTGTGAGCTAAGGACTGGAGGCCTGTAGCCTTGCTCTGTGAGCTAAGGACTGGAGGCCTGTAGCCTTGCTCTGTGAGCTAAGGACTGGAGGCCTGTAGCCTTGCTCTGTGAGCTAAGGACTGGAGGTCTGTAGTCTTGCTCTGTGAGCTAAGGACTGGAGGCCTGTAGCATTGCTCTGTGAGCTCCAGAACTGGAAGCCTGTAGCATTGCTCTGTGAGCTCCAGAAATGGAGGCCTTTAGCATTGCTCTGTGAGATACAGAACTGGAAGCCTGTAGCATTGCTTTGTGAGCTACAGAACTTGAAGCCTGTAGCATTGCTCTGTGAGATACAGAACTGGAAGCCTGTAGCATTGCTCTGTGGGCTACAGAACTGGACGCCTGTAGCATTGCTCTGTGAGATACAGAACTGGAAGCCTGTAGCATTGCTCTGTGGGCTACAGAACTGGAAGCCTGTAGCATTGCTCTGTGGGATACAGAACTGGAAGCCTGTAGCATTGCTCTGTGGGATACAGAACTGGAAGCCTGTAGCATTGCTCTGTGAGATACAGAACTGGAAGCCTGTAGCATTGCTCTGTGGGATACAGAACTGGAAGCCTGTAGCATTGCTCTGTGAGATACAGAACTGGAAGCCTGTAGCAATGCTCTGTGGGCTACAGAACTGGAAGCCTGTAGCATTGCTCTGTGGGATACAGAACTGGAAGCCTGTAGCATTGCTCTGTGGGCTACAGAACTGGAAGCCTGTAGCATTGCTCTGTGAGCTACAGAACTGGAAGCCTGTAGCATTGCTCTGTGGGCTACAGAACTGGAAGCCTGTAGCATTGCTCTGTGGGCTACAGAACTGGAAGCCTGTAGCATTGCTCTGTGGGCTACAGAACTGGAAGACTGTAGCATTGCTCTGTGGGCTACAGAACTGGAAGCCTGTAGCATTGCTCTGTGAGCTACAGAACTGGAAGCCTGTAGCATTGCTCTGTGAGCTTCAGAACTGGAGGTATTGCTCTGCTCCGACACCAAGGTTCTCTTAAAGATCTGAGCAGTAAAGAGAGCTTTGCTCACCTCAGTGCAGCGGACCAGGCTGCCGTCAGCCAGCACCAGCTCAAAGGCAACACAGATGTGCTGGAAGAGTCCGTAGATATGAGAGGATGACTCTATACCTGTACCCATCACCAGACCTGTAGATGGAGAACGAGAGGGAGAAAGAGGGAGGGATGGGGTGGGGTGGACGGGTAGGCTTGATTATTCAGTAAACAAAAGACAGTTGGGGCACACTAGTGCTCAGGGACACAGTCAATTTACAACACCAACAATACAGGACACATAGACAAACAAAACAACAACACTAGGGACTTAGGGAACTCAATCTCCTCACAGGTGAAGCAGAGAGCAGCGTAAACACTCAAACAGTTTATCGCGTGTGTGTGTGTGTGTGTCATTCTCTGTGGTGCTCCAGATTAATCTACAGCATGCTGAAGAGAAAACATTAAGCTGTTGCTCTAACATTTATGGATCCGGAAAACCATTATGGAATCTGATCCAGGAGTGCTGTGCACTCTGAAGCCATTTCCTCTGAGTTTCACCCTCGGAACTCTACCATCTATAAACAATTGATCCTCTGATCCAATAAGAGAGGGTGATGATGCTCCCAACAGGAAATAAACAACCCTGATGGATAAGATGCCATGGAAACACTCAGCTACAGAGGGGTATACTACAAAGCAGAATCAATGAGTTAGCCAGCTAACCTTGATCAACAACCAGAAATAACTATTGATTTTCTGGTTCATTAAGAAAACTAAAAGTAGATATGTGTTTTTGGTTGTTGAGTCAATTAGTCCATGCCCATTTCAAGCTTATCTAAAAAAAAAAGGGTTATTTCAGAATAGATAGGCAAGTCAGCTGACTAACTCATTGATCCTGCTTTGTAGTATACCCCTCTGGATGACAATCAGTCAGTTGTTCTATAGAACAACAACAATAACAACAACATATACCACCATATATATATATATATATATATACACCATACAACACAGCCGAACAACAATATATATACCCAATGATTCATATATACGCTAGATGACTGATATGGGGCGCTGGGTTGAAGCCACCGTGCAACCAGAAGTGTTCCATACACACAAAAAGCTATTTTCTCTCAAATTTTGTGCACAAATTTGTTTACGTCCCCGTTAGTGTGCATTTCTCCTTTGCCAAGATAATCCATCCACCTGACATGTGTGGCTTATCAAGAAACTGATTAAGCAGCATGATCAGTATTTCTATCCGTAATAAAGCCCTTTTGTGGGGAAAAACTCATTCTGATTGGCTGGGCCTGGCTCCCCAGTGGGTGGCCCTGGATGCCAAGTGGGTGGGCCTATGCCCTAGAATCGATAGATTAGGGCCTACTTTATTTATTTCAATTGAGTGATTTCCTTATATGAACTATAACAAGGTAAAATCTTTGAAATTGTTACATGTTGCGTTTATATACAGTACCAGTTAAATGTTTGGACACACCTACTCATTCAAGAGTTTTTCTTTATTTGTACTATTTTCTACATTGTAGAATAATAGTGAAGACATCAGAATTATGAAATAACACATATGGAATAATGTAGTAACCAAAAAGGTGTTAAACAAATCAAAATATATTTCATATTTGAGATTATTCAAAGTAGCCAACCTTTGCCTAAATGACAGCTTTGCACACTCTTGGCATTATCTGCCCCTAACTCGGACAACTCTGGACCAATTGTGTGCCGCCCTATGGGACTCCCTATGTGAACCCCAGGCTGTAATGATGCTGCAACACTGCGTGTTTTAGACCGCTGCGCCACTCGGGAGGCCTGTGTTTATGTCACGACTTCTGCCGAAGTCGATGCCTCTCCTTGTTCAGGTGGTGCTAGGCGATCGACGTCACCGGTCTTCTAGCCATCATTGATCTATGTTTAATTTTCCATTGGTTTTGTCTGGTCTTCTTACACACCTGGTTCCAATCCCATTCATTATATGTTGTATATTTAACCCTCTGTTTCCCCTCATGTCCTTGTCAGAGATTGTTTATTGTTATGTTCATGTTTTATGGATTGGTGTGCGACGGGTTCTTGTACCCACATTTATTTTATTATGGACTGTGTTTTAAGTTATTAAAATACTCCATTTATACCAAGTTGAATTCTCCTGTGCTTGACTTCCCTGCTACCTACATACACGACGTGACAGTTTATATATTTTTGTTCAGTATACATTTTATTAAGTGAACTAAACACTAAAATTTAAATAAATAGATGTAAAAACATTTTCCTTCAAGTATAATTTTACTGTCCCCACTACAACAACAAAAATACTTAAATACATATAATTTTGTCCTTAATTGAAATAGTGTAGAATTCCATTCATTCCTATAGAGGACTGCTCCTACTGGGGAGTGCCAATATGGCCGACAGTTGGCCAGGTTAAAATGCTGGCTACAGACGAAGGTGCTCCCACGTAAAATAGTGACGTCAGGGCCCTCATCTCTTCTAATTGCTCTCACCCCGCTGTCACGGAAAGTTGCATCCTTGGGAAGTCGTGAAAGCTGAGATATGGTTTTTGTTTGTTGTTGGAACAAAAAGGGACACTACAACAGCATCGGTGAGAGGATTGTGCCGCCATTATGCAAGCTTGATAATTCTGCGCTGTTGCTAGCGACCAGAGCATAAACCAGAACATAAACAATACCACTTTGCTGAACTTCCGTTCTACAAACCTAGAAGCGTGAATGAAGCCAATGGCCAATACATAGCATCAGCAATCTGGGGTTTATATACATCGTTGCATATACCACCATATATACCATATAACAACCATACAACAATATATACATTATATACCATATAACTCAAAACCATACACAAAAACATATACCACCATACACTATAAAACCTGAGCCAACAATATATACTGATGATATGCAGATATAATGATAATGATATGCATAGCGTACCGACAGTGAGGTCGTCCAGTTCTGGCAGCACAGGCAGAGTCCAGCCCAGGGAGTTACCGACAGTGAGGTCATCCAGTTCTGGCAGCACAGGCACAGTCCAGCCCAGGGAGTTACCGACAGTGAGGTCGTCCAGTTCTGGCAGCACAGGCAGAGTCCAGCCCAGGGAGTTACCGACAGTGAGGTCGTCCAGTTCTGGCAGCACAGGCAGAGTCCAGCCCAGGGAGTTACCGACAGTGAGGTCGTCCAGTTCTGGCAGCACAGGCAGAGTCCAGCCCAGGGAGTTACCGACAGTGAGGTCGTCCAGTTCTGGCAGCACAGACAGAGTCCAGCCCAGGGAGTTACCGACAGTGAGGTCGTCCAGTTCTGGCAGCACAGGCAGAGTCCAGCCCAGGGAGTTACCGACAGTGAGGTCGTCCAGTTCTGGCAGCACACGCAGAGTCCAGTCCAGGGAGTTACCGACAGTGAGGTTGTCCAGTTCTGGCAGCACAGGCAGAGTCCAGCCCAGGGAGTTACCGGCAGTGAGGTCGTCCAGTTCTGGCAGCACAGGCAGAGTCCAGCCCAGGGAGTTACCGACAGTGAGGTCGTCCAGTTCTAGCAGCACAGGCAGAGTCCAGCCCAGGGAGTTACCGACAGTGAGGTCGTCCAGTTCTGGCAGCACAGGCAGAGTCCAGCCCAGGGAGTTACCGACAGTGAGGTCGTCCAGTTCTGGCAGCACAGGCAGAGTCCAGCCCAGGGAGTTACCGACAGTGAGGTCGTCCAGTTCTGGCAGCACAGGCAGAGTCCAGCCCAGGGAGTTGAGGAGAGCAGTGATCTGACCCATGTTGACCAGGGGCTCCACACGAACCACCTGTTGTACATATACTTTCCCGGATCATACAGGTTTACACACACCTACACACTTTTATATACAGAGCTACAGCGTGTGAGTGTGTTTGTCCTATCTGCCTCTGTGTGTCCACCTCCAGTATGTCCATCATGTTGATCATGATGTTCTTGTTAGTCTTCTTGTATTTCCCACCTCTGAGAGAGACAGTCAGCCAGACAGGTCGACCTGTACACATGAGAGTCTTCCCCCCCTCCTTCCTCCACACGTGTAACTGCAACCCACACACAGTATCATACTGTATGTATTATGGCATCTGCCTAAAGGTCTGGACCTTTATGGCACAGAAGGCACTGCACTTTCTCTGGGGTCTCTGATTAAAGCCCTACTCCTGCTATTCCCTATAAATCACTACAGAGCATTCGATGGAAGAAATAATTTAAACTTTGTAAACGACAGAAGGAAATACAGTATCTGATGCCATGCTCAAATACTGAGCTCCCGGAATGCACACACACACTGAACTCCAAGACCTATGCAGTGAATGCTGCAGTTTGTTATTCCTCTCATTCATTCCCAAATCCCTCGTTCTTTCCAAAAATATCTTTAGGAAGAGAGGGATTACAGTCTTTCCTCACCCCAGGAACCTCACAGCACTCTCTCTCTCACGCACGCGCACACACATTGTCGATGTAATTTAGCCACGTGGATTTATCTGTCTCTGGATGTCCCGCACGCGCTGGTCGTGCTGTTTTGGCGCGGAACACATTTTGAAGATGAGCCACGCGCGCATGTAATAAGAGCGGCAGCAGAAATAGACAGACGAATATCCATCTCTGGTGAACGATCACGTAGTCTAAGCCTTTCACCTTGATCCACAACAGAAAGAGAACTACCAGTCCACCGAGATACAACAACAGATCCATCCTCCCTGCGCTGCTGGTCGACTGGCCTGATGATGGTCTAGTTAAGACTGTTCCAGAGAATAACTCCCTTCTAGGAACAATCTATCTTTTATTGCCTTTAGTTGGGATGCAATGCAAGATTTCTAAACTTCTTCTTTTTAAAATCCACATACATTATCTATGCCAACACATACACACACATAAATGCACACATCACTACATAGACAGACAGGTGGGTGAATATTGAAGTTAGAATCCTGCCACTCCTGTCGTTTTCTCTGATAGGCGAGTCTAGCTGTGTGGTCGGCTAGCCCCGCCTCTGGCCGGCGTTCATTGGCTAAAGACGCGTCAATCGGGATGACTCCATGTGCTACGTTGGCGCGCTTCGTCCAATCAGAGAGCAGAAATCCCGTCACACCATTCCCCCAGCGCAGTGTCAATAAAAAAAACTTGGTTAAAACCATTCAACTAAACTGATATCAAACTAGGCCTACAGTGGTTAACCATTATTTATATAACCTATTTATTATAATATTATTATATTATTATTATTATTGTTATTATTATTATTATATAACAATATTACTGCCATAAACCAGGTAATAAAACTACACTGATTATTACATGAAACCCTAACCAATGCAACATCTAATGCATTTAACTATAGTGCTTTCAGTAAATATTCACTACCCTTAACTTTTTCCACATTTTGTTGTGTTACAGCCTGAATTTAAAATTGATTACATTGAGATTTTTTTGTCACTGGTCTAGACACAATACTCCATAATGTCAAAGTGGAATAATGTTTTTTGAAATTTTTACAAATTAATAAAAAATGAAAAGATTAAATGTCTTGAGTCAATAATTCAACCCCTTTGTTGTGGCAAGCCTAAATACATTCAGTAAAACGTTCCTTAAAAAGTCACAGAAGTTGCATGGACTCACTCTGTGTGCAATAATAGTGTTTAACATGATACCATGATACCTTACACACAATTATATGTAAGGTCCCTCAGTGGAGCAGTGCATTTCAAACACAGATTCAACCACAAAGACCAGGGAGGTTTTCCAATGCCTCACAAAAAAGGGCACCTATTGGTAGATGGGTAAAAAAAAAGAAAGAGAAAAAAAGCAGACATTTAATAGCCCTTTGAGTATAGTGAAGTTACTAATTACCCTTTGGATGGTGTATCAATAAACCCAGTCACCACAAATATACAGGCATCCTTCCTAACTCAGTTACCGGAGAGGAAGGAAACCACTCAGGGATTTCACAATGAGGTCAATGGTGACTTTAAGACCATTACAGAGTTTAATGGCTATAATAGGAGAAAACTGAGGATGGGTCATCAACATTGTAGTTACTCCACGATAGTAACCTAATTGATTAAAAAGAAGGAAGCCTGTACAGAATAAAACATATTCCAAAACAGGCATCCTGTTTGCAACAATGCACTAAAGTAATACTGCAAAACAAATTGGCAAAGCAAGTAATTTGATGTCCTGAATACAAATTGTTATGTTTGTGGCAAATCCCCAAATAACATTTATTTTCAAGCATTGTGGTGGCTGCATCATGTTATGGGTATGCTAGTAATCATTAAGCGTTGGTGAGTTTTTCAGAATAAAAAATAAATTGAATGGAGATAAGCACAGGCAAAATCCTAGAGGAAAACCTGGTTCAGTCTACTTTCCACAGACACTGGGAGATGAATTTACCTTTCAGCTGAACAATAACCCAAAACTACACTGGAGTTGCTTACCAAGAAGACAGTGAATGTTCCTGAGTGGTCGAGTTACAGTTTTGACTTAAATCTACTTGAAAATCTATTACAAGATTTAAAAATGGTTGTCTAGTAATGATCTACAACCAATTTGACAGAGCTTGAAGAATCTTGAAAATAATAATGGGCAAATGTTGAACAGTCCAGGTGTGGAAAGCTCTTCTAGACTTACCCAGAAAGACTCACAGCTGTAATTGCTGCGAAAGGTGCTTCTACAAAGTATTGACTCAGGGGTGTGAATACCTACGTAAATTAGATATCTGTATTTAATTTTCAATAAATGTACAAACATTTTTAAAAACATGTTTTCACTTTGTCATTGTGGGATATTGTGTGGGGAAAAAATCCTGTAACACAACAAAATGTGGAATAAGTCAAGGGGTATGAATACTTTCTGAAGGCACTGTATTCTGAAATCAAACCAGAAAAATAATACCATATAGGTGTGTATACAGCTGTGGCCAAAAGTTTTGACGCAAATATTAATTTCCACAAAGTTTGCTGCTTCAGTGTCTTTAGATATTTTTGCCAGATGTTACTATGGGATACTGAAGTATAATTACAAGCATTTCATAAGTGTCAAAGGCTTTTATTGACAATTACATGAAGTTGGTGCAAAGAGTCAATATTTGCAGTGTTGAACCTTCTTTTTCAAGACCTCTGCAATCTGCCCTGGCATGCTGTCAATTAACTTCTGGGCTACATCTGATGGCAGCCCATTCTTGCATAATCAATGCTTGGAATTTGTGGGGTTTTGTTTGTCCCCCCACCTCTTGAGGATTGACCACAAGTTCTCAACGGGATTAAGGTCTGGGGAGTTTCCTGCACATGGACCCAAAATATCATTTTTTTGTTCCCCGAGCCACTTAGTCATCACTTTTTCCTTATGGCAAGGTGCTCCATCATGCTGGAAAAGGCATTGTTCGTCACCAAACTGTTCCTGGATGGTTGGAAGAAGTTGCTCTCAGAGGATGTGTTGGTACCATTCTTTATTCATGGCTGTGTTCTTAGGCAAAGTTGTGAGTGAGCCCACTCCCTTAGCTGAGAAGCAACCTCACACATGACTGGTCTCAGGATGCTTTACTGTTGGCATGACACAGGACTGATGGTAGCGCTCACCTTGTCTTCTCCGGAAAAGCTTTTTTCCAGATGCCCCAAACAATCGGAAAGGGGATTCATCAGAGAAAATGACTTTACCCCAGTCCTCAGCAGTCCAATACCTGTACCTGTTGCAGAATATCAGTCTGTCCCTGATGTTTTTCCTGGAGAGAAGTGGCTTCTTTGCTGCCCTTCTTGACACCAGGCCATGATGTCAGCTGGTCCTTTTGTGGCAGGGCTGAAATGCAGTGGAAATGTTTTTTGGGGATTCAGTTCATTTGCATGGCAAAGAGGGACTTTGCATTGAATTGCAATTAATCTGATCTCTCTTCATAACATTCTGGAGTGTATGCAAATTGCCATCATACAAACTGAGGCAGCAGACTTTGTGAAAATGTATATTTGTGTCATTCTCAAAACTTTTGGCCACAACTGTACACAGCTTTAGTGACATCTATGAACTGTCACAGTGATGGGAGGGAATTCTGACTGATTGGTTTCAATTAAGGTGTTTTCACAACTTCAATGAAAATCTGTTTAATTTACTTTCAATTGTTGGGTCAAATAAAAAGGAGTGAACATGAAAGCACACATACACCCAGGCATGCGCGCACACACACACACATGAATGGAGCGTTACTAGGATGGTGAGTGGTACACACCCATTAGACAGAGGGTGGGGCGCCAGTAAGGATCCTTAATGGTTTCTGCTGTCAGCTTGTCTGTCTCTCCAGTCCGGAACACACACACACACACACACACACACACACACTCGCATACACTCTCTTCCTCTCTTTCTCTCTCTCTCTCACTCACACACATGCTCAGCCCTCCCGGGCAATGCTCTCCTGCTTTCAGAGAAAATCTGCCTTTATCTAAGAAACTGTATTATATTGTCAGTTTTTCATGCGAGCCTCTGGATATCATTGGAAAATGTGTCTCTATTATTCTAAAAGAAATTGATGGAGATCATGTCATGTTTTGTCTTAATTTCGTTATCCAGCCTGGAAGGAACAAAATACCAACATTTCACCCATTTTATTTGTCTTAATACCTGGAGGTAACGGGACTCTGTGGGAATGTTTTTAAACTTGAACTCTCCTTTAACTTCAGCTCCATTCATCATATCATTGCTTCTTGAATCCCAAATAACCGACACGGAAGCACACTTAGAATTGGACCTGGTCCCATGGAACTGACCGGGACAGAGCATGCCTAACGGGGGTTAGGGTTATTTACCAGGGGATTACTCCACTGGGAAGACTAATATTTTCCATCCCTGGTGGTCCTATATGGAGGGAGATGCCTTCCCTACAGCACAGGGACTAACAAACACCATCCCCGGGGTCCCGGAGCGATGCCTTCCCTCCACCAAGCAGCCATCTTCCTCGGATTCTTCCTCATTGTGACAGGTGGCTCCACTGCCTTTCTCACCTCCCCTCAGGTGGGTACTATAAAGAAATACAATGTGAAATGTATTACTATTAAAATTAATGTTAATATAAATATGATGTTGTTATGATTGTAGAGTCGCTTGCAGGCCTTCTCTCTGTGCTGCGTGGTTCTGGGAGCCATCATGCTGATTCTGGGGCTGTTCTGGGCCATGAACAACAAGAACCACGTAGACTACAGCCAGGGAGAGTACCCAAACATCCCCCACTATCCTCACCAGGGACAACACCCCAACTACCCCTATCCAAACCCAGACCTCAACTACCTTGGCCGGTACGCCCATCCTGACCTGGGCCACGTCCTCTTCAGCCACCCTGGTCCTGTTAGACACTTCCCAGAGTCACAATCAGCCCTGCTGCAGAGGTGTGTATATCATCCTTCTTGAATTGGTATTGTTGAATTTAAAGGTCTAATGCAGCCGTTTTTATCTCAATATCAAATCATTTCTGGGTAACAATTAAGTACCTTACTGTGATTTTTTTTCCAATTAATATGGTGAAAATGAAACAAAAATAGCTTCTTACCAAACAGAAATCCCTCATGCAAGAATTTTGCAAGGACTGCAAGGACTGTCCCACCAAAACAGGCAGACATTTCAGGCGGTATTGTCAAACAGTTCTTACACTGAAGGGCATTATAATAATTTTTACAATTTCACAGTATTATTCTAGACTCATAGTGTGGAAATATACTCACCGGACAGTTTATTAGGTACACAATCCCATTCACAAAAATGGATCACTCCTACAGACAGTGAGTCACCTGGCCATGGCTTGCTATATAAAGCAGGCAGATATGCATCAAGGCATTCAGTTACTGTTCGATTAAATGTTAGAATTGGCAAAGAAAAAGTGACCTTAGCAACTTTGAGTTTTGTATGATTGTCAGTGCCAGCGCGCCGAATCTAGTATCTCAGAAAGCCCCCCCTCCTGGGATTTTACCGCACGACAGTGTCAAGGCGAGGGTTTACCGAGAATTGTGCGACAAGCAAAAAAACATCCAGCCAGCGGCAGTCCTGTGGGCAAGAACAGCTTGTTGATGAGAGAGGTTGAAGGAAAATGGCAAGAATCGTGCAAGCTAACAGACAAACAGACAAATAATGGCGCAGTACAACAGTGATGTGCAGAACGACATCTCAGAATGCACAACTTGCCGATCTTTGTCACGGATGAGCCATTGATTTCCCACCTGGACAAAAAGGAACACCTATGTGAGAATGCTATTCATTGACTACAGCTCAACGTTCAACATCATAGTGCTCTCAAACCTCATCACTAAGCTAAGGACCCTGAGACTAAACACCTCCCTCTGAAACTGGATCCTGGACGCCCCCAGGTGGTTAGGGTAGATAACATCCCTTACCACGCTGATCCTCAACACGGGGGCCCCTCAGGGGTGTGTGCTCAGCCCCCTCCTGTACTCCCTGTTCACTCATGACTGCATGGCCAGGCACGACTCCAACACCATCATTAAGTTTGCAGATGACACAACAGTGGTAGGCCTGATCACCGACAACAAGGAGACAGCCTATAGGGAGGAGGTCAGAGACCTGGCCATGTGGTGCCAGGACAACAACCTCTCCCTCAATGTGATCAAGACAAAGTAGAGGATTGTAGACTACAGGAAAAGGAGGACCGAGCATGCCCCCATTCTCATCGACGGGGTTGTAGTGGAGCAGGTTGAGAGCTTCAAGTTTCTTGGTGTCCACATTACCAACAAACTATCATGGTCCAAACACACCAAGATAGTTGTGAAGAGGGCATGACAAAGCTTATTCCCCCTCAGGAGACTGAATAGATTTGGCATGGGTCCTCAGATCCTCAAAAAGTTCTACAGCGCACCATCAAGAGCATCCTGACTGGTTGCATCACTGCCTGGTATGGCAACTGATCGGCCTCTGACCGCAAGGCACCACAGAGGGTAATGCGTACGGCCCAGTACATCACTGGGGCCAAGCTTCCTGCCATCCAGGACCTATATACCAGGCGGTGTCAGAGGAAGGCCCTAAAAATGGTCAAATAATCCAGCCACCCTAGTCATAGACTGTTCTCTATGCTACCACACAGCAAGCAGTACTGGAGCGCCAAGTCTAGGTCCAAAAGACTCATTAACAGCTTCTACCCACAAGCCATAAGACTCCTGAACAGCTAATGAAATGGCTACCCAGACTATTTGCATTCCCCCCTCTTTTATGCTGTTACTCTCTGTTTATTATCTATGCATAGTCACTTTAACTCTACCTACATGTACATATTACCTCAATTACCTCGACTAACCGGTGCCCCTACACACTGACTCTCTACCGGTACCCTCGTAATATAGCCTCGTAATGGTTATTACTGCTGCTTTTTAAATATTTGTCACTGTTATTTTTTACTTTTTACTTAAATCTTATTTTTACTTAAAACTGCATTGTTGGTTAAGGGCTTGTAAGTAAGCATTTCACTGTAAGATCTACACATGTTTTATTCTGAGCATGTGAGAAATAAAATGTGATTTGATTTGACCATTGCTTCAGCATGGACCAACATCCATGTAAACATTTCCCACAACTTGTAGAATGCCCCGAATAATTCAGGCTGTTCTGTAGGGAAAGGGTGTCCAACCCAGTACTAGATGGGTGTACCTAATAAACTGTCTATTGCCTTCGGAAGGTATTCATACCCCTTGACTTTTTCCACATTTTGTTATTTTACAGCCTTATTCTAATATGCATTGAATTGCTTTCCCCCCTCATCAATCTACACACAATACCCCAAGTTTTTTTTTTACATTTTCGCTTATTTATAAAAAAATAAAAATGGAAATCTCACATTTACATAAATATTCAGACCCTTTACTCAGTACTTTGTTGAAGCACCTTTGGCAGCGATTACAGCATTGCGTCTTCTTGGGTATGACGCAACAAGCTTGGCACATCTGTATTTGGAAAGTTTCTCCCATTCTTCTCTGCAGATCCTCTCCAGCTCTGTCATGTTGGATGAGGAGCGTTGCTGCACAACTATTTTCAAGGCTCTCCAGAGATGTTTGATCAGGTCTGGGCTCTGGCTGGGCCACTCAAGGATATTCAGAGACTTGTCCCGAAGCCACTCCTGCGTTGTCTTGTCTGTGTGCTGTTCATTTATCACGGTACTCCACTTTGTTTACCTTTGTTTATCTGTCGGCCCTAGCCCCAAACTCAGGCCCGGTGTGTAGTTTACCGGCCCTCTCTGCCCATTCATCGCCATTTTACCTGTTGTTGTTGTTTTAGCCGATTAGCTGTTGTTGTCTTACCCGTTGTTGTCTTAGCTAGCTCTCCCAATCAACACCTGTGATTGCTTTATGCCTCGCTTTATGTCTCTCTCAAATGTCAATATGCCTTGTATACTGTTTAGGGTAATTATCATTGTTTTAGTTTACTGCGGAGCCTCTAGTCCCACTGTACATGCCTTAGATACCTCCCTTGTCCCACCTCCCACACATGCGGTGACCTCACCCATTATAACCAGCATGTCCGGAGATGCAAGCTCTCTTATCATCACTCAGTGTCTGGGCTTACCTCCGCTGTACCCGCACCCCACCATATCCCTGTCTGCACATTATGCCCTGAATCTATTCTACCACGCCCAGAAATCTGCTCCTTTTATTCTTTGTCCCCAACGCTGTAGACAACCAGTTTTGATAGCCTTTAGCCATACGCTCATCCTACTCCTCCTCTGTTCCTCGGGTGATGTGGAGGTAAACCCAGGCCCTGCATGTCCCAGGCACCCTTATTTGTTGACTTCTGTGATCGAAAAAGCCTTGGTTTCATGCATGTTAACATCAGAAGCCTCATCCCTAAGATTGCTTTACTCACTGCTTTAGCACACTCCGCCAACCCTGATGTCCTTGCCATGTCTGAATCCTGGCTAAGAAAGGCCACCAAAAATTCTGAGATTTCCATACTCAACTACACATTTTCCATCACGATAGAACTGCCAAAGGGGAAGGAGTTGCAATCTACTGCAGAGATAGCCTGCAAAGTTCTGTCATACTTTCCAGGTCTATACCCTAACAGTTCGAACTTCAATTTTAAAAATTAATCTCTCCAGAAATAAGTCTCTCACTGTTGTCGCCTGTTACCGACCCTCCTCGCTCCCAGCTGTGCCCTGGACACCATATGTTAATTGATCACTCCCCATCTAGCTTCAGAGTTCGTACTGTTAGGTGACCTAAACTGGGATATGCTTAACACCCCGGCAGTCCTACAATCTAAGCTAGATGCCCTAAATCTCACACAAATCATCAAGGAACCCACCAGGTACAACCCTAAATCCGTAAACATTGGCACCCTCATAGACATTATCCTGACCAAGTTGCCCTCCAACTTGACCTCTGCTGTTTTCAACCAGGATCTCAGCGATCACTGCCTCATTGCCTGTATCCTCTATGGGTCAGCGGTCAAACGACCACCCCTCATCACTGTCAAGCGCTCCCTAAAACACTTCTGCGAGCAGGCCTTTCTAATCGACCTGGCCCGGGTATCCTGGAAAGATATTGACCTCATCTCGTCAGTCGAGGATGCTTGGTCGTTCTTTAAAGGTAACTTCCTCACCATCTTAGATAAGCATGCCCCTTTTAAAAAATGCAGAACTAAGAACTGTAAGGATCTGGGGGTATCTGGTGCAGAGGAGTCAGGCGCAGCACAGCAGAGATGTGTAACACAAGGAACTTTACTAAAAATGTCCAAATACATTAAGTAATACCAAGCCCACGAACATCGGACCGAACTTACAATAAAACAATCACTCACAAAAACCATGGGGAAAACAGAGGGTTAAATAATGAACATGTAATTGGGGAATTGAAACCAGGTGTGTAAAACAAAGTCCAAACAAAACGTCCTCCACCGGCACCCTGCATCTCTCCTCTGGACCGTGCTCCTCCCACTCCACGAGGTACTGAAGGCCCCTAGCCCGGCGCCTCGAGTCCAGAATGCCTCGAACATATATCCAGATGTCCAGAGGGGGCGGAGGAACCTCCCGCACCTCAGACTCCTGGAGTGGACCAGCCACCACCGGCCTGAAGAGAGACACATGGAACGAGGGGTTAATACGGTAATCTGGGGGAAGCTGTAACCTGTAGCAAAGGTCTCCTCCGAGTGCTTAAACCATTCGTCCACCGCAGAAGCCTTGATCTGGCTCTGATGCCAAGGTGCCAGAAACGTCTGATACCCCAGTACTCACTGGAAGGGGGAGAGGTTAGTGGAGTTTTGGGCCATCTCTGCCCAGGGGATGAACGCCGCCCACTCCCCCGGACGGTCCAGCCAATAAGACTGCAGAAACCTACCCCATCCTGGTTTACTCTCTCCACCTGCCCGTTACTCTCGGGGTGAAAACCCAAGGTAAGGCTGACCGAGACCCCCAGATGTTCCACGAACACCCTCCAGACCCTGGACGTGAACTGGGGACCTCGATCAGACACTATATCCTCAGGCACCCCGTAGTGCCGGAAGACGTGTGTAAACAGGGCCTCCGCAGTCTGTAGGGCTGTAGGGAGACCGGGCAAAGGAAGGAGACGGCAGGACTTAGAGAACCGATCCACAACGACCAGGATCGTGGTGTTACCCTGTGAGGGAGGAAGATATGTGAGGAAATCTACCGATACATGCGACCACGGCCGCTGTTAAACGGGTAAGGGCTGTAACTTCCCTCTGGGCAGGTGCCTAGGGGCCTTGCACTGGGCGCACACCGAGCAGGAGGAAACATAAACCCTCACCTCCTTGGCCAAGGTGGACCACCAGTACTTCCCACTAAGACAGCGCACCGTCCGACCGATGCCAGGATGACCAGAGGAGGGTGACGTGTGGGCCCAATAGATCAAACGGTCGCGGACAGCAGATGGAACGTACAGACGCCCAGCTGGACACTGGGGGGAGGGAGTGGGCTCTGCACGTAATGCTCGCTCAATGTCTGTGTCCAGCTCCCACACCACGATGCCACCAGGCAAGGTGCCGGAAGTATGGAAGTGTAATCTATGGACCGCTCCTCTGCGTCATACATCCGGGACAGTGCGTCTGCCTTAGCGTTCTGGGAACCTGGTCTGTAGGACAGGGTGAAAACAAAACGGGTAAAGAACATGGCCCACCTTGCCTGGCGAGTGTTCAGTCTCCTCGCCACCCAGATTTACGGTGGTCAGTCCAGATGAGAAAAGGGTGTCTCGCCCCCTCAAGCCAATGTCTCCACGCCTTCAGAGCCTTGACAACAGCCAACAGCTCCCGGTCCCCCACATCATAGTTTTGCTCCGCCGGGCTGAGCTTCTTCGAAAAGATAGAACAGGGGCGGAGCTTCGGTGGCGTACCCAAGCGCTGAGAGAGCACGGCTCCTATTCCAGCCTCGGATGCGTCCACCTCCATTATGAACGCCAAAGAGGGATCCGGATGAGCCAGCACGGGAGCCGAGGTAAACAGAGCCTTCAGGTGACCAAAAGCCCTGTCCGCCTCAGCCGACCACTGCAGTTGCACCGGTCCCCCCTTCAGCAGTGAGGTAATGGGAGCCACCACCTAACCAAAGCCCCGGATCAACCTCTGGTATTAGTTGGCAAACCCTAGAAACCGCTGCACTTCCTTTACCGTGGTGGGAGTCGGTCACTCTCCATCTCCACCCCTGAAGTGGAAATGCGGTACCCTAAGAAGGAGACGGACTGTTGGAAGAACAGACATTTCTCAGCCTTGACGTACAGGTCATGCTCCAACAGTCGACCAAGCACCCTGCGCACTAGGGACACATGCTCGGCGCGTGTAGCAGAGTATATCAGAATGTCGTCGATATACACCACTACCGGCCTCCCGGGTGGCACAGTGGTTAAGGGCGCTGTACTGCAGCGCCAGCTGTGCCACCAGAGACGCACAATTGGCCTAGCGTCATCCGGGTTAGCAAGGGCTTGACCGGTAGGGATATCCTTGTCTCATCGCGCACCAGCGACTCCCGTGGCGGGCCGGGCTCAGTGCACGCTAACTAAGGTTGCCAGGTGCATGGTGTTTCCTCCGACACATTGGTGCGGCTGGCTTCCGGGTTGGGTGCGCGCTGTGTTAAGAAGCAGTGCGGCTTGGTTGGGTTGTGTATTGGAGGACGCATGACTTTCAACCTTCGTCTCTCCCGAGCCCGTACGGGAGTTGTAACGATGAGACAAGATAGTAGCTACTAAACAATTGGATACCACAAAAAAAGGGGTAACACATTTTTTTTTTTTAAGGAAGAAAAAAAAAAGATCTACACCCTGCCCGTGCTGGTCCCGGATATTCTCGTCTACAAATGCCTGGAAGACTGATGGAGCATTCATCATCAACCTGTATGGCATGACGAGGTACTCATAGTGCTCTGAGGTGGTACTAAGTTAGGTTGTAAGCGCTCCTGATATTCCAAATTTGTGAAGAAGCGCTCCCCGTGCATTGACTCTATCGCACTGGCTATGAGAGGCAGCGGGTAGCTGTACCTCACAGGGATTTGGTTGATACCTCGATTTGGTTGATACCTGCACAGGCGCAGACCTCCATCCTTCTTCTTCACAAAAATAAACTGGAGGAGGCAGGTGGAGTGGAGGGCCAAATGTACCCCTGCCCTAGGGATTCGGAGACATATGTTTCCATAGCCGCCATCGATAAAAGACAGTACTGTGGTGCTAAACGATATAATAACCGCCATCGATAAAAGACAGTACTGTGCAGCCGTCTTCATCGACCTGGCCAAGGCTTTCGACTCTGTCAATCACCGTATTCTTATCGGCAGACTCAATAGCCTTGGTTTCTCTAATGACTGCCTCGCCTGGTTCACCAACTACTTTGCAGACAGAGTTCAATGTGTCAAATCAGAGGGCACAGGGTTCAATTCTCGGGCCGACTCTTTTCTCTGTATATATCAATGATGTCGCTCTTGCTGCAGGCGATTCCCTTATCCACCTCTATGCAGACAACACCATTCTGTATACTTCTGGTCCTTCCTTGGACACTGTGCTAACTAACCTCGAAACGAGCTTCAATGCCATACAACACTTCTTCCGTGGCCTCCAACTGCTCTTAAACGCTAGTAAAACCAAATGCATGCTTTTCAACCGTACGCTGCCCGCACCTGCCCGCCCGACTAGCATCACCACCCTGGACGGTTCTGACCTAGAATATGTGGACAACTATAAATACCTAGGTGTCTGGCTAGACTGTAAACTCTCCTTCCAGACTCATATTAAACATCTCCAATCCAAAATCAAATCTAGAATCGGCTTTCTATTTCGCAACAAAGCCTCCTTCACTCACTAGGGTAAGTTTGGCGGCGTAAAACTGACTATCCTGCCGATCCTCGACTTCAGCGATGACGTTTTGTTACCAAATCACCTTATTCCACCCACCACTGCTACCTGTACCACTGCGACCCTCACTACATACTCATCGCCAGACCCACTGGCTCCAGGTCATCTATAAGTCTATGTTAGGTAAAGCTCTGCCTTAGCTCAGCTCACTGGTCACGATAACAACACCCACCCGTAGCACACGTTCCAGCAGGTATATCTCACTGATCATCCCCAAAGCCAACACCTCATTTGGCCGCCTTTCCTTCCAGTTCTCTGCTGCCAGTGACTGGAACGAATTGCAAAACAATCGCTGAAGCTGGAGACTTTTATTTCCCTCACCAACTTTAAACATCAGCTATCTGAGCAGCTAACGGATCGCTGCAGCTGTACATAGTCCATCTGTAAATAGCCCGCCCAATCTACCTACCTTATACCCCATACTGTTTTTATTTACTTTTCTGCTCTTTTGCACACCAGTACTTCTATTTGCACATCACCATCTGCTCATCTATCACTCCAGTGTTAAATTTCTAAATTGTAATTACTTTGCTACTATAGCCTATTTATTGCCTTACCTCCTCACGCCATTTGCAACCCTGTTTTCTACTGTGTTATTGGCTTGATTATTGTTTATTCCATGTGTAACTCTGTGTTGTTGTCTGTGTCACACTGCTTTGCTTTATCTTGGCCAGGTCGCAGTTGTAAATAAGAACTTGTTCTCAACTAGCCTACCTGGTTAAATAAAGGTGAAATAAAATAAAAACATTTTAAAAACTAGTCTACCTGGCCACTCTACCATAAGGGCCTGATTGGTGGAGTGCTGCAGAGATGGTTGTCCTTCTGGAAGGTTATCCCATCTCCATAGAGGAACTCTAGAGCTCTGTCAGAGTGACCATCAGTGTCACGACTACTGAAGGTGGCTCCCCTTCCCGTTCGGGTGGCGCTCAGCGGTCATCGTCACCGGCCTACTAGCTGCCACTGATTCTTTCCTCCCCCTCCTTGTCTGTTTATTGGTTACACCTGTTGTTTATTTGGTGATTAGTTGGGCTTTATTAGCCAGCCGGCCCGCCTGCTCTTTGTGCGGGATTGTTTGTGTGACTAGTGTGCACGTTTCAGGTTAACGTGTTTCCTGTTCGAGGGTTTTTGCTGGACTGTTTTAGTCCATTTGCTTTGTGTGCGCCCTGTGTTTTCGTGGGGTGGCTCATGTTCACCGTTTGTGCATTAAATAGCACTACCCTGAACTCTCTGCTTCCTGCGCCTGACTTCACACCCACTACACCCAGATCGTTACAATCGGGTTCTTGGTCACCTTCCTGACCAAGGCCCTTCTCCCCCGATTGCATAGTTTGGCCAGGCGGCCAAAGTTCTTCCATTTAAGAATGATGGAGGCCACTGTGTTCTTGGGGACCTTCAATGCTGCAGACATTTTTTGGTACCCTTCCCCAGATCTGTGCTTCGACACAATTTGGTCTCGGAGCTCTACGGACAATTCCTTCGACCTCATGGCTTGGTTTTTGCTCTGACGTGCACTGTCAACTGTGGAACCTTATATAGACAGGTGTGTGCCTTTCCAAATCATGTCCAATCAATTGAATTTATCAAAGGTGCACTCCAATCAAGTTGTAGAGACATCTCAAGGATGATCAATGGAAAGCTACATTTCGAGTCTCATAGCAAAGAGTCTGAATACTTGTGTCACGTTCGTGTGTAACAGACCAAGGCGCAGCGAATGTTGAGTTCCACATCATTTATTAATAGTGAAACTTAGCAAAAACAATAAACTAATAACGAAACATGACGACAATGGAGTGCTGACATACAACTACCCATAAACAATATCCCACAAACACAGGAGGAAAATACAGCTACTTAAATATGATCCCCAATTAGAGACAATGATTACCAGCTGCCTCTAATTGGGAATCATACAAATCATCAACATAGAAATAATAACCTAGAACCCCACTTAGAAATAATAAACCAGAATACCCCCCAGTCACGCCCTGACCTACTTTACCATAGAGAAACAATGGCTCTCTATGGTCAGGGTGTGACATTATGTAAATAAGGTATTTCTAAAACCCTGTTTTTGCTTTGTCATTATGGGGTATTGTGTGTAGATTGCTGAGGATTTGTATTTAATTAATCAATTTTAGAATAAGGCTGTAACATAACAAAACGTGGAAAAAGTCTGAATACTTTTCGAAGGCACTGTATAAAACAGGAATATCACATGTTTGGCTGCACTGGGCCTTTAAAGTGCATAAAAGGTCAATTCAAGTTCACAACGCACTGTGCACGTACTGCAACTGTTCTTTATGTGGGTGTGTGTTTGTGTGTCTAGTTCCGAGCACCAGCAGCGAGGTGTGAATGGGGGTGATGATGTGGACTACCCCCCACTCAGCCCCCCCTCCCACTATCCCCACTGGCTGGGCCCCCCACCTCCCTACGAGGTCGCCATCAAGAACACCTGTAGCTCCACCCACTTGCGCCGTGCCTACTCAGACGGACACCTGGCCTCGGAACCCCTGTTTGGCCAATCACGGGAGATCAGCTTTGAAGTGTGACATCACTTCAGACAGGCCCACACACTGCCTCCACCAACCACACCGCAAGAGGAACACTGTGGCCACACCCTTCACTTAGGCTCCTCTAATCAGCTGTCAACCCAGAGTTAGTGACAGGAATAGGAGATGGACCTGAATCAACACGTATAGCAGCATGTCTCTGTCTGTCTTCAACAACCTGTAGTTTAGCATGTTTTCACAAAATGCCTTTCAAATGACATACACACATTTTCACATTTTTCATATACTTTACTACACTCAGGGCCTCTCCCTGCCTCCACTAGCTCGGGAACAGTATATGCATGTGTAACAGAATATAAAACTGAAATACTGTTAAATTATGTAAAGTTCAACAAAATAGTATGAATACTTGGATTTAATTAATATAATCTAATCCTATTGAAATCCACATGAAAAATCCAGATGTGATACATACATGTGTGTACAAGGACATCTAGTGGTCAGTCCCCTGATGATCTCCCTGTCCTGCCACCAGGGTATCCGTCCCAAGACACCTCCTGAAGCGATTCACCAGGAGGAGAATAGAATGGTGCTCAGAGACACCAACTTCCTACATTCTTAGATTTTTTTTCTCCAAAAGGGTTATTTGGCTGTCCCCATAGCATAACCCCTATTGGTTCCAGGTTGAACCCTTTTGGGTTCCATGTAGAACCCAGAGATTCTTCAAAGGGTTTTCCTAAGGGGACAGTCGAAAAACCCCTTAAGGTCCTAGATAGCACCTTTTTTTATAAGAGTGTACAGCTAGGGCCCCATCCCTGGTGCTGATTACCTTCACAATAACGTCACTAATCAACAATAGGGAACATCATCAACATCAATGGATAGATAAAGAAAGAAACAGGCTTCACATACACAAACAGCCCAGATGTATCTCCTTGGCTGGCAAGTACTTCATCACGTTTTAATGATTACATGATGGTACTTTATAAATACACATACTGTTATTCTGTGCAATTTGGTTGTATAAGTTTGGGAATTAGATCCCAGGTTAGGTTATATTTCAATAACCATATGCTAGTAGTAGAGAAACCCGACTGGCTAGTCAATCATTACAGTATAATCACTGAAGATTATAATACCCAGATGAACAGAGGTTTGTATGTTGACTGGTTGTATGTTCGGCTTCAGAGATAATATCCTACATAGGCCAACACATTTGAACTAGTCTATTGATCATTAATTACACCACACAATAGGAATGGCATATCCCTCTCTCTGTCACGCCCTGACCTTAGATATCTCTGTTTTTTCTTTATATTTTGGTTAGGTCAGGGTGTGGCTAGAGTGGGTATTCTAGTTTTGTTCATCTAGGGTTAGTTTTGTTCTTCTATGGTTTTTGTATTTCTGTTGGCCTGATATGGTTCCCAATCAGAGACAGCTGTTTATCGTTGTCTCTGATTGGGGATCATATTTATGCAGGCCTTTAGGCAGCATATGGTGATTGAAATATAACCCTTTCTGGTGTGGGATCTTGACTATGTGTAGTTGCCTGTCAGCATTATTGTATAGCTTCACATTTCGTTTGTTATTTTGTTAGTTTGTTCGGTGCGCCTTGGTCTCCTTCATACGACGATTGTGACACTCTCCGTCCGACCGTCCGTCCGTCCGTCTGACTCTTAATTCAATTCAAAGGGCTTTATTGGTAGCGGAAACATGTTACATTGCCAAAGCAATGACAAAAGTGTCTCTCGCTCTCTCTTTCACACATACACACACATCCTACTGGGCACACCACATAATTTCAAAGTGAATAGTTGGGTAATATTTGGTTGAGACATTGTTCAATGAGATAACAACCTATATTCAACCAATTAAAAAGACAGCCAAAACTTAGTTGAATTTCCATTTTAATAGGCTATTTATTGTATTTCAAGTGATATTGAATTGTGTTTGGTTATCAAAGCAACCAAAAATCGTAATTTGAAGGAGATTAATCTTCTGCTTGGATAGTTCCATCTGTGCCACTGACTTAGTCTGGCTTTAATTCTAGTTTCTCTACAAATTAAAAATGTACTGGATGTGTTGGATTCATTACTCCATCTCAACCAACAATCTAAGTTAAAGAATAAGACTAAATCAAATCAATCTTTAAATGCATTGAAATGCCTATTCTTTAACTTAGATTTTTGGTTGAGATGGAGACGTGAATCTAATATATCAATATCAATTTGTAGACAAACTGGAATTAAAGCCTATTAAGTCAGTGGCACAGATATAACTAGCAGAAGACACGTCCTTCAAATGTTGATATTTGGTTCTGTTGACAACCAAACACAATTCAATATCACTAAAGATCATACATTTGAAATCAACCAGAGCTTGAAACTATAGGCCTTTTTGTATCTTCAATGTTTTGTTGAATTCTGGGTTGAATTGAAACAATAGTCTTAAGAAGTATTGACATCCCTTGACCACATTTTGTTATGCTATAGCCTGAATTTAAAATGGATTAAATTGAGATTGGCCTACACACAATACCCCATAATGTTAAAGTGGATTCATGTTTATATATATACAGTGCCTTGCGAAAGTATTCGGCCCCCTTGAACTTTGCGACCTTTTGCCACATTTCAGGCTTCAAACATAAAGATATAAAACTGTATTTTTGTGTGAAGAATCAACAACAAGTGGGACACAATCATGAAGTGGAACGACATTTATTGGATATTTCAAACTTTTTTAACAAATCAAAAACTGAAAAATTGGGCGTGCAAAATTATTCAGCCCCCTTAAGTTAATACTTTGTAGCGCCACCTTTTGCTGCGATTACAGCTGTAAGTCGCTTGGGGTATGTCTCTATCAGTTTTGCACATCGAGAGACTGAAATTTTTTCCCATTCCTCCTTGCAAAACAGCTCGAGCTCAGTGAGGTTGGATGGAGAGCATTTGTGAACAGCAGTTTTCAGTTCTTTCCACAGATTCTCGATTGGATTCAGGTCTGGACTTTGACTTGGCCATTCTAACACCTGGATATGTTTATTTTTGAACCATTCCATTGTAGATTTTGCTTTATGTTTTGGATCATTGTCTTGTTGGAAGACAAATCTCCGTCCCAGTCTCAGGTCTTTTGCAGACTCCATCAGGTTTTCTTCCAGAATGGTCCTGTATTTGGCTCCATCCATCTTCCCATCAATTTTAACCATCTTCCCTGTCCCTGCTGAAGAAAAGCAGGCCCAAACCATGATGCTGCCACCACCATGTTTGACAGTGGGGATGGTGTGTTCAGGGTGATGAGCTGTGTTGCTTTTACGCCAAACATAACGTTTTGCATTGTTGCCAAAAATTTCAATTTTGGTTTCATCTGACCAGAGCACCTTCTTCCACATGTTTGGTGTGTCTCCCAGGTGGCTTGTGGCAAATTTTAAACAACACTTTTTATGGATATCTTTAAGAAATGGCTTTCTTCTTGCCACTCTTCCATAAAGGCCAGATTTGTGCAATATACGACTGATTGTTGTCCTATGGACAGAGTCTCCCACCTCAGCTGTAGATCTCTGCAGTTCATCCAGAGTGATCATGGGCCTCTTGGCTGCATCTCTGATCAGTCTTCTCCTTGTATGAGCTGAAAGTTTAGAGGGACGGCCAGGTCTTGGTAGATTTGCAGTGGTCTGATACTCCTTCCATTTCAATATTATCGCTTGCACAGTGCTCCTTGGGATGTTTAAAGCTTGGGAAATCTTTTTGTATCCAAATCCGGCTTTAAACTTCTTCACAACAGTATCTCGGACCTGCCTGGTGTGTTCCTTGTTCTTCATGATGCTCTCTGCGCTTTTAACGGACCTCTGAGACTATCACAGTGCAGGTGCATTTATACGGAGACTTGATTACACACAGGTGGATTGTATTTATCATCATTAGTCATTTAGGTCAACATTGGATCATTCAGAGATCCTCACTGAACTTCTGGAGAGAGTTTGCTGCACTGAAAGTAAAGGGGCTGAATAATTTTGCACGCCCAATTTTTCAGTTTTTGATTTGTTAAAAAAGTTTGAAATATCCAATAAATGTTGTTCCACTTCATGATTGTGTCCCACTTGTTGTTGATTCTTCACAAAAAAATACAGTTTTATATCTTTATGTTTGAAGCCTGAAATGTGGCAAAAGGTCGCAAAGTTCAAGGGGGCCGAATACTTTCGCTGCATGTAGAAAAGAAAAGAGCCCCAATTAGGGGTTAGTGTAGTCCAGTAAAAAAGGTCTGGTTTAGATGAAAAACTATTGCCCTGTGTCCCTGTTCATAGGGGTATGAGAGACTCGTCACTGGTAGAATTGAGTTGGCACTTTATTGGCCAAAACACCCATAGACCCACAAGGTTGAGGTTACTCATGGACAGTAATTAGTGATACTTTTTTTTTGCATTGATGTAAAATGTTGCTTTTTGGGATAAAAATAAATAGAATAGAGCTAAACACAGGCAAAATCATAGATGAAAACCTGGTTCAGTCTGTTTTCCAAAAGACACTGGGAGACAAATTCACCTTTCATCAGGACAATAACCCCAAACACAAGGCCAAATATACACTCTAGTTACTTACCAAGATGACATTGAATGTTCCTGAATGGCCTAGTTACAGTTTTGACTTAAATCGGATTGAAAATCTATGGCAAGACAATATCACTTTCTAGCAATGATTGACAACCAACTTGTCAGAGCTTGAATAATAAATAAATATATAACATGTGCAAATATTGTACAATCCAGGTGTGCAAAGCTCTTACAGACTTACCTAGAAAGACTCACAGCTGTAATTACTGCCAAAGGTGATTCTAACATGTATTGACTCAGGGGGTTGAATACTTATGTAAACAAGATATATCAGCGTTTTATTTCTCATAAATATTTTACAAATGTTAGAATTACACCGTATTTTGTGTAGATTGTTAACAAAAAATGACAATGAAATACATTTCCATCCCACCTTGTAACACAACAACATTTGGAAAAAGTCAAGGGGTGTGAATACTTTCTGAAGTTACTGTAGGCCTAAATAGCATCATTAATGATATATGAGTGATAAAGTATGGTGACATTTAATTTGCTCTGTTAAACTTACCCTTTGGAATGACTTTGGTAGCAACAGTGAATCTCCTTTATTAAGTGGAGATCTCTCAACAATCACTCTCACAATAGTAATAGCCAGTGACAAATATCAGGGCTGGTCTTGAATAAAACCCTGGGTGGGAGACCAAAGGGTAGCTCTCCAGTAGGAGGTGCTGCCCAGCCTTGAGTTTTCTTTCTGATAGTGGATATAACATTGAAGATCTGACATTATTTTAAAGGTTTGTCTATGTTGAAGTTTGGTTACCAAAATGACAATCTTGTGGTTGAAATGTCACCTCAAAATAACTATGGTACTTGTCTACGGAGCAGCAAGAGGAACTGCCCCTCCCTACCTTCAGACTATGCTCAGACCCTACACCCCAAATCGAGCCCAGCCCAAGCTCTTCTCTGTCCTGCACCCCAATGTTGGAACAAGCTTCAAAATGAAACTATGGCAGCAGAGTCCCTGCCCATCTTCCGAAAACACAAAGAGTATTTTAAATAATCTCACAGCACCCCCAAAAAATGCCTTTCGTAAACTACAATTTTTCTTCCTTACTAGCTCTGACTTTGCTGATAGCTATTTTATTGAGGGAAAATGTATTTACTATGACTGTGATATGCGGTCGTCCCACATATTTTAAAATGAATGCACTAATTGTAAGTCGCTCTGGATAAGAGGCTAACAGCATCTGCTAAATGTCACATTTTTTAAAAGCAAACATTCTTTTCACGACACTTTAGTAAGGTTAGGAGAATTAACATAGCAGGTTAGGAGACTGAGGTCAGGAAAATTGTTTGGGTTATCAAAAATGCTCTCCTAACATGCTACGAACACTTTGCATCAAAGTGGGGTGAAAAGACCGAGGTAAAGACAGTTTCAAGTTCGATATTCGACGGATATTCGTGCTTTCAAACCTCAATAGCTTCCAAACCACTTGAGCAACAGACTCCAAATAAGTGTCATGATGTTGGAAACATTGCGCACAACATTGCACAGGTCTTATTTTCACGATTTAGACATTAATTTGCTTTCCAAAGCTAATAAACATGTGGAAATGTGAGCAGCTTCTTGTATTCCTAATTTAATTAGTTAGGGAGTGTGAACAAAGTACAAACTTTTTTTACATTCGAATTTCAATAGCTCCTTGGTCATGTGACATACTTACTTCAAACAAGGTTCAGAATTTCCACTGACTACTCCCTTTAGATTGTCAATTTTCATCTCACAAGATTTTACATGAATTTTTCCAAATGTAAAGTTTCAATAGCTCCTAGGTCGTGTTTCCTAGTGACTTCAAACAAGGTTCAGAATGTCCACTGAGTGGGCCTACATATTGCACACACTTTAGTTTGTCCATTTTCATCTCACGTTTTTACATGAATTTTTCAAAATGCAGAATTTCAATGGCTCTTTGGTCATGTGACCTAATGACTTAAAACAAGGTTCAGTATGTCCACTGGCTACCCTTCTATATTGTACACCCTTTAGTTTGTCCATTTTCATCTCACATGGTTTTCCATGAATTTTTCAAAATGTAGAATTTCAATAGCTCTTTGGTCATGTGACCTAGTGACTTCAAACAAGGTTCTACACATTGCACACTCTGATGTTTGTCTACTTTCATCTCATGCTATTAGACTTAAACCTGTAAGCTTTGCAGGCCTTCATTTCACATGGGTGTTTAAAAAAACTTTTAAGTCAACAAATGCTCCATCCTCGCAATAACTATCTTTAACATGGACACTGAAAAGACCCACAAATGGCTGTATGTGGAATGGATCAAGGACAGGAGAGGTGTTCAAACAGAGGTGCTTAAAGGAAGGAGCACAGGTAGGCCTCATGAAAAACAATGTTTCATATGCTCTTTTAAATCACAGTAATAGGCAGTGATGTCAGTCAGAGTGAGCTTGATAAGGTGAAAGAATCATTTTCATAGCATCACTTTCATATACTGTACATTAAGACAAATCCTTCTACGTTGAGTATTAGAACGCAATTTACATAACCTGATAATGACTTGATATTTGAGTGCATTCACAACAAGCCACCTGCAGACAACTTACAAAATGCAATATTGCATTTGAGGGTTCGTTCTTCTGATGAAAATAGTTATTTGATGCATGGCCTACTATTTCTAACGGAAAATAAATTCCTACGTCTTTTATAAGTAAAATCCTTTTTCCAAAATTGATTTAGGTACATTTTTGTGAAGAGGTATGAGGGTTGTGATATGGGTCATTTAATAGTAAAATATTTTAAGGGATCAATACATTTCTATATTGCTTCCCCAGTATCTGCATGAACCATCAGGCCAAGTGTTTTTGGTTGACTCTGCTGGACAGAAAGAGAAGGAGGAATCGGAACACGCTGCATTCAAATTCAGGTCTTAGTTATTCCATTGTACTGGATCTAATACATATTAGCATTTTACATACATTGATAAGTGTAATACTTTTTTATGACATACTGTGAAAAACTCTCTTGGCTGCTGGCTCTGTCACTTTCAGACATGTGCAGAGCAGACAAGAACCACAGGGGTTCTCTGTAAAGAGAGAGTAATCCAAAAGGCACAGACGCACCCCCTGATTTTCAACTGGCACCGTTGAACTGTATGTATTCTCTCCTGATTGGCTCTGTGGTGCACAGTCTGGCAGTATGACTAAAGTGCCAGAGGTATGAGGAGAGACATCCTCCTTTGTATTTATGGGAACAAATATTTCCTAACACTTTGGATCCTATTCTTGGACAGTTAGAAGACAAAATGCATCAATGCAAAAAAAAAGTATTACTAATTACTGTCCATGAGTAACCTCAACCTTGTGGGTCTATGGGTGTTTTGGCCAATAAAGTGCCAACTCAATTCTACCAGTGACGAGTCTCTCATGCCCCTATGAACGGGGACACAGGGCAATAGTTTTTCATCTAAACCAGACCTTTTTTACTGGACTACACTAACCCCTAATTGGGGCTCTTTTCTTTTCTACATAGTAGCAGTTTACTAGATAACAAGTCAAGAAGATCAAAAAGTAGATTGTTGTAAGGGTGTATTACATCCTGTGCTGGCCCCATTGTCATATCCATTCTGGATTCTGAGAGGTAAAATCAGAGCTGAATAATGCCTTTATGTATGTGAATACATTTTCCGCCAAGACAGAACTGCCAAAGGGGGTGGAGTTGCAATCTACTGCAGAAACAGCCTGCAGAGTTCTGTCATGCTATCCAGGTCTGTGCCCAAACAGTTCGAGCTTCTACTTTTAAAAATCCACCTTTCCATAAATAAGTATCTCACTGTTGCCGCTTGTTACAGACCCCCCTCAGCCCCCAGCTGCACCCTGGACACCATTTGTGAATTAATTGCCCCCCATTTATCTTCAGAGTTTGTAATGTAAGGTGACCTAAACTGGGACATGCTTAACACCCCAGCCGTCCTACAATCTAAGCTATATGCCCTCAATCTCACCCAAATTATCATGGAACCTACCAGGCACAACCCCAAATCCGTAAACTTGGGCACCCTCATAGATATCATCCTGACCAACCTGTCCTCTAAATACACCTCTGCTGTCTTCAACCAGGATCTCAGCGATCACTGCCTCATTGCCTGCGTCAGTAATGGGTCCGCGTTCAAACAACCACCCCTCATCACAGTCAAATGCTCCCTAAAACACTTCAGCGAGCAGGCCTTTCTAATCGACCTGGCCCGGGTATCCTGGAAAGATATTGACCTCATTCCGTCAGTAGAGGATGCCTGGTTATTCTTTAAAAGTGCTTTCCTCACCATCTTAAATAGGAATGCCCCATTCAAAAAATGTAGAACCAGGAACAGATATAGCCCTTGGTTCACTCCAGACCTGACTGCCCTTGACCAGCACAAAAACATCCTGTGGCGTACTGCATTAGCATCAAATAGCCCCCGCCATAAGCAACTTTTCAGGGAAGTTAGGAACCAATTTACACAGGCAGTTAGGAATGCAAAGGCTAGCTTTTTCAAACAGAAATTTACATCCTGTATCACAAACACAAAAAAGTTCTGGGACACTGTAAAGTCCATGGAGAATAAGAGCACCTCCTCCCAGCTGCCCACTGCACTGAGGCTAGGAAACACTGTCACCATCGATAAATCTACAATTTTTTGAGAATTTCAATAAACATTTTTCTAAGGCTGGGCTTGGTTTCCACCTGGCTACCCCTACCCCGGTCAACAGCTCTGAACCCCCCACAGCAACTTTCCCAAACCTCCCCCATTTCTCCTTCACCCAAATCCAGATAGCTGATGTTCTGAAAGAGCTGCAAAATCTGGACCCCTACAAATCAGCTGGGCTAGACAATCTGGACCCTCTCTTTCTAAAATGATCCGCCGCAATTGTTGCAACCCCTTTTACTAGCATGTTCAACATCTTTCGTATCGTCTGAGATCCCCAAAGATTGGAAAGCTGCCGCGGTCATGAAGAGGGAGACACTCTAGACCCAAACTGTTACAGACCTATATCTATCCTACCCTGCCTTTCTAAGGTCTTCGAAAGCCAAGTTAACAAACAGATCACCGACCATTTCGAATCCCACCGTACCTTCTCCGCTATGCAATCTGGTTTCCAAGCTGGTCATGCGTGCACCTCAGCCACGCTCAAGGTCTAAAACGATATTGTAATGGCTGTTGGAAGGAGTGGAGGACCAAGGTGCAGTGTGGTACGTGTTCATCTTTATTATTTGAACTGAACACTGATTAACAAAAATAACAAAGAGAATGAATGAAAACCGAAACAGTTCTGTCTGGTGCAGAAAGACACAAAACAGAAAACAACTACCCACAAAAACCCTGTGGGGAAAAGCAAATCACACCCTGACCAACCCAAAAATAGAGACATAAAAAGCTCTCTACGGTCAGGGCGTGACAGCATCCCCCCCCCCCCCCCAAAGGTGCGGACTCCGGCCGGAAAACCTGAACCTATAAGGGAAGGTCTGGATGGGCATTACTCCGCGGCTCTGGCTCGGCCCACTTAGGTAACGCCTCTAGAGCGGCGACCCTCACCGCCGACCCCAGACTGAAGGCCCTCGTAGAGAGCCCCGGACTGGAGGGCGCCACTGGAACGAAGGGCGCCTCTGGAACAAAGGGCGCCTCTGGAACAAAGGGCGCCTCTGGAACAAAGGGCGCCTCTGGAACGAAGGGCGCCTCTGGAACGAAGGGCGCTTCTGGAACGAAGGGCGCTTCTGGAACGAAGGGCGCTTCTGGAACGAAGGGCGCTTCTGGAACGAAGGGCGCCTCTGGAACGAAGGGCGCCTCTGGAACGAAGGGCGCCTCTGGAACGAAGGGCGCCTCTGGAACGAAGGGTTGGACTGCAGGCTCCAGACAGGAGGGCGACTCTGGCAGCTCTCGGGGGCTTCCATGCCAGCCGTGTTCGTGTTGCCAACTCCATTCTCCGGTATCCCTCCTCGCACTGTTCCAGAGAATCCCAGGCGGGCTCCGGCACTCTCCCTGGGTCGACCAACCACCTCTCTATCTCCTCCCAGGTTGTCTCATACTCCAGATAGCTCTGCTCACCTGTCCAGGAGTCCCTTTCACCACGCTGCTGGTCCATTGGTGGTGGGTAGTTCTGTAATGGGTATCATCGGAAGGAGGATGAGACCAAGGCGCAGCATTCCTTGAGTTCCACATAATCTTTATTACTGAAGTGAAACTTTAGACAAAACAAAACAAGAAAGAAAACAACGACCAAACAGCTTCCTTGTGCAAACTATCTGCACACAAACGAAGAACAAGATCCCAAAGTATGGTTCTCAATCAGAGACAACGATCGACAGCTGTCCCTGATTGAGAACCATACCCTGCCAAAACAAAGAAATACAAACACATAGAAAAAGAACATAGAATGCCCACCCAAATCACACCCTGACCAACTCAAAAATAGAGACATAAAAAGCTCTCTACGGTCAGGGCGTGACAGATATCATAATCGCCATCGACAAAAGACAATACTGTGCAGCCGTATCCATCGACCTGGCCAAGGCTTTCAACTCTGTCAATCACAGCATTCTTATTGGCAGACTGAACAGCCGTGGTTTCTCAAATGACTGTCTCACCTGGTTCATCAACTACTTCTGAGATAGAGTTCAGTGTGTCAAATGGGAGGGCCTGTTGTCCGGACCTCTGGCAGTCTCTATATGGGGATGCCACAGGGTTCAATTCTCGGGCCGACTCTCTTCTCTGTATACATCAATGATGTAGCTCTTGCGGCTGGTGATTCTCTGATCCACCTCTACGCAAACGACACCATTCTGTATACTTCTGGCCCTTCTTTGGACACTGTGTTAACTAACCTCCAAACAAGCTTCAATGCCATACAACTCTCCTTCCGTGGCCTCCAACTGCAAGTAAAACTAAATGCATGCTCTTCAACCGATCGCTGCCCGCATCTGCCCACCCGCATAGCATCACTACTCTGGACGGTTCTGACTTAGAATATGTGGACAACTACAAATACCTAGGGGTTAGACTGTTAACTCTCCTTCCAGACTCATATTAAGCATATCCAATCCAAAATTAAATCTAGAATCAGATTCCTACTTCGCAACTCCTTCACTAATGCTGCCAAACATACCCTCGCAAAACTGACGATCCTTGACTTTGGCGATGTCATTTACAAAATAGCCTCCAACACTCTACTCAGCAAATTGGATGCAGTCTATCACAGTGCCACCCGTTTCATCAACAAAGCCCCATATACTACCCACAACCTGTATGCTCTTGTTGCCTGGCCTTCGTTTCATATTCGTCGTCAAACCCACTGGCTCCAGGTCATCTACGTATAAGTCCTTGCTAGGTAAAGCCCCACCTTATCTCAGCTCACTGGTCACCATAGCAGCACCCACCCATAGCAGCAGGGGTATATTTCACTGGTCACCCCCAAAGCCAATTCCTCCTTTTGCTGCCATTCCTTCCAGTTCTCTGCTGCCAATGACTGGAATGAATTGCAAAAATCACTGAAGCTGGAGACTCATGTCTCCCTCACTCTCTTTAAGCATCAGCTGTCAGAGCAGCTTACAGATCATTGCACCTGTACGTAGCCCATCTGTAAATAGCACATCCAACTACCTCATCCCCATATGGTTATTTATTTGATTTATATATATTTTTCTTCCCCTTTGCACCACAGTATATCTACTTGCACATTCGTCTTCTGCACATCTCACTCTAGCGTTTATTGGCGAAATTGTAATTATTTCGCCACTACGGCCTATTTATTGCCTTACTACCCTAATCTTACTTCATTTGCACACACTGTATGTACATTTGTTTATTCCATGTGTAACTCTGTGTTGTTGTTTATTCCATGTGTAACTGTGTTGTTGTTTATTCCATGTGTAACTCTGTGTTGTTGTTTATTCCATGTGTAACTCTGTGTTGTTGTTTGTGTCACACTGCTTTATTTATCTTGGCCAGGTCGCAGTTGTAAATGAGAACTTGTTCTCAACTGGCCTACCTGGTTGAATAAAGGTGAAATAAAAAACTTTTAAAAATACTGTACGTGGGAATGTCTTATGTCCCTCCTACATGTAGTGATGGTACATGGAATATTCCTCAACTGCATATATCATAAATTGCTATTGCAAATAGAAGTATTATGTTCAACAACTGACATTTTCAGATATTATTTTGACAAACACACTTTGGTGCTTACAATTCATTCTCTATTGTCATAGATTTGGTGGGCACTGTCATCTGTGATCTTTGTGATATGACTTTCTTTAAGCACGTACTGATGAAACTGTCACTTAATATTTCTTTCTTAAAGTCTACAAACGCTCTACAGTCGTGGCCAAACGTTTTGAGAATGACACAAATATTAATTTCTACAAAGTTTGCTGCTTCAGTGTCTTTAGATATTTTTGTCAGATGTTACTATGGAATACTGAAGTATAATTACAAGCATTTCATAAGTGGCAAAGGCTTTTTATTGACAATTACATGAAGTTGATGCAAAGAGTCAATATTTGCAGTGTTGACCCTTTTTCAAGACCTCTGCAATCCACCCTGGCATGCTGTCAATTAACTTCTGGGCCACATCCTGACTGATAGCAGCTCATTCTTGCATAATCAATGCTTGGAGTTTGTCAGAATTTGTGGGTTTTTGTTTGTCCACCAGCCTCTTGAGGATTGACCACAAATTCTCAATGGGATTAAGGTCTGGGGAGTTTCCTGGCCATGGACCCAAAATGTCGCTGTTTTGTTCCCCGAGCCACTTAGTTATCACTTTTGCCTTTCAGGCAAGGTGCTCCATCATGCTGGAAAAGACATTGTTCATCACCAAACTGTTCCTGGATGGTTGGGAGAAGTTGCTCTCAGAGGATGTGTTGGTACCATTCTTTATTCATGGCTGTGTTCTTAGGCAAAATTGTGAGTGAGCCCACTCCCTTGGCTGAGAAGCAACCCCACACATGAATGGTCTCAGGTCTCTTGGCATGACACAGGACTGATGGTAGCACTCACCTTGTCTTCTCCGGACAAGCTTTATTCCGGATGCCCCAAACAATTGGAAAGGGGATTCATCAGAGAAAATGACAGTACCCCTGTCCTCAATATTAGTCTGTCCCTGATGTTTTTCCTGGAGAGAAGTGGCTTCTTTGCTGCCCTTCTAGACACCAGGCCATCCTCCAAAAGTCTTCGCCTCACTGTGCGTGCAGATGCACTCACACCTTGCCTGCTGCCATTCCTGAGCAAGCTCTGTACTGGTGGTGCCCCGATCCCACAGCTGAATCAACTTTAGGAGACGGTCCTGGCGCTTGCTGGACTTTCTTGGGCGCCCTGAAGCCTTCTTCACAACAATTGAACTGCTCTCCTTGAAGTTCTTGATGATCAGATAAATGGTTGATTTCGGTGCAATCTTGCTGGCAGCAATATCCTTGCCTGTGAAGCCCTTTTTGTGAAAAGCAATGATGATGACACGTGTTTCCTTGCAGGTAACCAAGATTGACAGAGGAAGAACAATGATTCCAAGCACCACCCTCCTTTTGAAGCTTCCAGTCTGTTATTCAAACTCAATCAGCATGACAGAGTGATCTCCAGCCTTGTCCTCGTCAACACTCACACCTGTGTTAACGAGAGAATCACTGACATGATGTCAGCTGGTCCTTTTGTGGCAGGGCTGAAATGCAGTAGAAATGTTTTGGGGGGATTCAGTTAATTTGCATGGCAAAGAGGGACTTTGCAATTAATTGCAATTAAATCTGATCACTCTTCATAACATTCTGGAGTATATGCAAATTGCCATCATACAAACTGAGGCAGCAGACTTTGTGAAAATGTATATTTGTGTAATTCTCAAAACTGGCCATTACATTTATTCACTCTGTGATAGGGTTGGATCCTATATGTTACTTTTATTGTCCTGTAAATAGTTCAGTGCCTATAATTTAGGCTGTTTGTAGAATGGGGCATAAAGGAAATTACCTCTACTAATAAATGACTACTAGATTATAGTGACAAGGAAAACAGCATACAACTTTGGCCCGTGTATTCATTTGCCTCTAACTAATCATAATTACATTATTTTTACATAAAAAAAGAGAATACTTCAAAATGAGAAGATCCTGCCTTGGAAAAGATGACTGGCAGGACATAAAGTGGAAAGGAGGGGAAATAACTCACCATGCAGCAGGACACCTTCAGCTGTGGGGTCTTTGTAATGCAGGTTTGATAGTTATATTTTCAATAATGAATGGTTAGCTGTTATGTGACAATTAGCTAAAAAAGCTCTATTTTATTTTTCGGTGTAGATGGCCAAGGAAGTTGCACAGAACTTCCCCAACATCCCCTCCCAAATTGATATAGAAACTTCAAAAACACATGGAGCAACTGGGAAAAGAAATGACTGAGGATATACTAAACATGTCTGGTAATGACATTTAATTCAAAGTAAATGTAAATTCTTTATTTTGATGTAGCTGTGTGGGACAGCCATATGTTCAGTTCATGCCTCTGATTTCAGAGTTCAACAAAGCCAACAACTGCTTCATGTGTGCCACTGATAAAGAACCTGGATGTGGCCCAAAGACTGACTGGGTTAGTAACTTTATTTAACATGTTTATAATCTTTTGACAACAGTGACGGCATGTAAGACAATTTATGATATAACACAATGGATGGCTAATTCGTCATACTACATTGATATTTTACATGATTTATGCTACACTTTGTTTTGTTTTGATTTAATGTTTTGCATGCCAACTGAGGCTCCATGTGCTGTGCCTAGGAACGAAGACAAAAGAGCTCAACAGAGTAAAGAACACAAACGAGAAGTGCAGTCTTTGTTGTTGAAAATGTATGCTATACCCCATCCACACTGAAGAGGCTCTGACATGTACATCAACCAGGGATAAAGAGAAAGTTAACACGGTGAAATGTTTCATACTTAATTGAAGTTAAGTGTCTGTTGACATGTTGGAAAAGATTAAAGGTCTACAATTTGTTTAATTTGTCAATATTATATTTTTATTCATTGATTTACTGGCCACCATTACTGTGGTTACATGTTCAGTATATGTATTGACCAACAAACCCACTGCAGCCTACCTCACTAGCTCACTCTCCATCCCTGCTTTGGACAAGTAATAGCATGACTCTCGTACTTTGCCCTTTTCCTTTATGGTTGATATTAACAACAAAAGGAGATCTGTCTCTCTCCTATTGTGTACCACTGTTAAATACTGTGGGGGGAAACAAACTGGGAAAATAAGTACTGAGAACTACCAATTATTATAGATAAATATGAAAGAAAAGGGTAAACACAACACTGGACTGAACCCCCTAATTGTCAAACTAATAATAATGTACAACAATATAGAAGATACCTGACTCGAGGTTATGCAATATGGGTGTATATCCACTGTATGCTTCTTAGGTGTGTAATTGACATGACCAAGGAGCTATTGCAAATTTGTAACTATGAAAAATGTATGTTACACCGCATGATTTTACAGTACACAAACAAGAGTGTGCAATATAGAAGGGTAGTCAGCGGACATTAGGAGCTATTGAAATTCTACATTTTGAAAAATTATTTTAAAATCTTATGAGATGAAAATGGACAAACTAAAGGGTGTGCAATATAGAAGGGTAGTCAGTGGACATTCTGAACCTTGTTTGAAGTCACTAAGTCACATGACCAAGGAGCGATTGAAATTCAACATTTTGAAAAATTAATGGAAAACCATGAGATGAAAATGGACAAACTAAAGGGTGTGCAATATGTAGGCCCACTGTGTTGGACATTCTGAACCTTGTTTGAAGTCACCAGGTCACATGACCAAGGAGCTATTGAAATTCTACATTTTGAAAAATTTGTGTAAAACCATGTGAGATAAAAAAATGGACAAACTAAAGGGTGTGCAATGTGTGTCTATGCCATCGGGTTAGCAACAACCAAATTCGAAAGTGTTTGGAGTAATGGTTAAAGAGCTATTGACATTTGAAAAATGTGATTTGTCACTATGTTGACGGTCCCTAACTGCTGTTGGTGGACGTAAGGAAAACTACAGGCGAATATTCGTCGAATATCCAACTTGAAACTGTCTTTACATCGGTGCTGAAAACTGTCCCTAAAACAACAGTTTATGTTGATTACTTTTTTCAAATCCAATGTATTTTCCACGTGTATTCCACTACACAATAAACTGTAAAATTATGTTGAAACAACATTGATTTAATCCGTTTGTGCCTGTGGGATGACACAGCCAGCGTCATCTGGGTTCTTTGCAGCGTCCTCTAGTTCAGACAACATCCAAACATATTTCTGACAAACACTGACGACATTCAGATCCTTCTCTTCTCTTCTCCGCCACTGCCCTGCCCTGCCCTGCCTACCCCTTCCTCTCTCTGTTCCCTCCTTTCCTCCTCCTGAATAACTGTCAGAAACTGACTTCCTCTGACCACGCGCAGAACGGGGCTGTGTGACTACCCTGCCCACACAGCAAAACAAATTCAATATGTCGACCGCGATGTTCCGTTATAACGGATTTAACGGCTCTCTGGCAAAGCCAGCGGGATGAGTTTTAAGTTGTAGCTTGCTCGGTTGTTTGAAACATTTTGATTCTTGAGATTCTTCATTTTTGTTTAGATAATCAGATCCCCGCACGCCACATGGAAAGCAAAAAGGAAGTGCAACAAGCTGAGGAAAAATTGAGTAAAAAGAACACGGAGAGGTTTAGAAACTAAATAATCACCTTTATCCCTGGCTCGGCACTGGAGAAGCCTCTTCAGAAGGTACAGTAGTGAGATTGTATTTGCCCTCTGACAGTTCAGTCAACACGTGATCATCTGATAACTCTCAACCCTTTGTCTTTGAACTCTCTTTCCTGCAGATTGTGAATAATGGTGTGATGGTGTTGGAGGAGGAGTGTGGAGGTGTGTGTGAGCCAAGCCAGGGGGTAGCACCATGCAGGCAGGAGGAGAGAAAGCGGCCATCTCCCCAGGGTGTGCTTCTATCTCTAGGCCCGGTGATGATGGTAGGAGGGGGCCTCATTCTAGATGTGTGTGTGTGTGTTTACTACCAAAATAATATGTTAACTAAATTGTAGATGGTGTCCTGACTTACTGTGTGTGTGTGTGTGTGTGTGTGTGTGTGTAGGTAGTAGGGGGTTTCCTGACTTTCCTGACTCTGCAAGGTCCAGGGCTCTGGATGGGGGTGCTGATGGCTGTTACCGGGGCAACACTGACCATCGCTGGGCTCTGTATTTTAATGACAACGCTACAGGTGTCGGATGTACCTGGACACTTCCTGTTACACCCCCGCACAGGAACGCGCTATAGTCCACACCAGGCCCTAGCCATCCAGAGGTACAAACACACCAGGGTTTCTGTTAGCCTGTAATAGCAGGCTTTTGGACGATAGAAAAATAGAAACGCTGATTAATAAAATTTGCACCGGCCAACTGTCTGGGAGAAGAAGAAAAATATCCCATTGCGAAATAATGCCTTTTAGCCTATTCATTTATGTAAATACCAGTCGATGTAAATACATTTGACTTATCAAGCTTATCGGTCAATAGGTCCATTTGCATTATAAATTGGGTGGTTTGAGCCCTGAATGCTGATTGGCTGATACCATGGGTATGACAAAAAATTACTTTTTACTGTTCTAATTAAGTTGGTAACCAGTTTATAATAGCAATAAGGAGTGTGATAAATGGCCGATATACCACAGCTAAGGGCTGTATCTAGGCACTCTGTGTTGCATCCTGCATAAGAACAGCCCTTAGCCGTGGTATATTGGCCATATACTACACGCCTCTGGCCTTATTGCTTAATTATACCATGGCATTGTTGAATACTTGTTTTTGATTGGCTTGAAGGGCATTCTAGAGTGTATTATTTCCCTATAAGGCACAGTATAATTACACCTTACAGTTCATGTAATTCATACATGTTCTATGCATGTTCTACTAGGGTAGCCTAGTGGTTAGAGCGTTGGACTAGTAACTGGAAGGTTGCAAGTTCAAACCCCTGACAAGGTACAAATCTGTCGTTCTGCCCCTGAACAGGCAGTTAACCCACTGTTCCTAGGCCTTCATTGAAAATAATAATTTGTTCTTAAACTGACTTGCCTAGTTAAATAAAGGTAAAAATAATAATAATGTTTGAGCTGCTTTTTAAAGCAAAAGTCGAATTGAAAACATTGTCATTATTGAATTCAATTTTCATAATGGCAAGCTAGGACTGATGGTTTGGTTAGCTAAACTAACAAGTCTGGTTGTTTAGTTACCACAGCAACTACTGTAGCGATCTAGTAAACTTGACAGCTACTTCAGTGGATGATGAACACATTTCTACCAGCAAATGAACACGTTTTTAGCGGCAAATGTGTTAAACTATAGCCAGGGATAATCAACTCGGGGCTTTATGCGTTCTCTGGAAAATAATGCAACTCCGTGAAAGGTTAGTTTCTATAGAACGCATAGACACTTGTTGATTATCCCGTACTAATTTAGTGGAATTAAATTATCGCGTCTGTACAGTATATTCGTTATGTATTTTATGTATCACACGCTTACTTAAGCTAGAGGCAGTATGCATTATGAAAACATATACTTAATTGTTTGAAACCTGAACGTTTTACTACATATTATGAGGTATGTCTTACCTTGCTTCAAAGTAGCCTAGCAAAAAGCAGACCATATACGTGGAGGCAATTATTTAAACATTCTTTCATTGTCCAATAGCCAAAGGCACAATCCTAGTAATATAGCCACCCATGCTAGTTGTTGCATATTAGATCTCCCCAATTTAAACATTTGAAACTGATATTTTAATCTGTCACATTAAACCGCTCGTATGTGCGGTGCGCTTTTGACAATGGTGTTGTTCCGCTAATTGAATTATGGAACAAACATTCGCACATAGCCTACCGCCTTGTGCGCACTCCTGCGGTTTTAATGTGAATAAATAATAGTTTATCAACGTTTTAAGCTAAATGTTCTAATAGGTTGCATCAGACTCATTGGTCACTTATTCTAATATCGTCAAAGTGCGCATCATAATTCGGTAAGAAGGTCCACACACAATTGCATCCTGGAATTATGAATTAGCATAATATAGATGTTATTTTTGTCATTCTGAGCACCGTGGGTGGACACCCTAATCAGGTTATGTACACAATGCATATAGGTCTGGTAAATGTCTCAAATGTCTGGAAAAGTAAAATGCTGCCCGTCAAATGTCAGGCATCACATTTTCCTTACGGAAATCCTGACACACACACTCCCCTAGCCTCGCCTGCTCTGCTCTGTTGTAACTGTCAGTACGTTTAAACAAGGTTAGTTCTGCTCAGTGTCCAACCTTAGGGAAATCCTGACACACACACTCCCCTAGCCTCGCCTGCTCTGCTCTGTTGTAACTGTCAGTACGTTTAAACAAGGCTAGTTCTGCTCAGTGTCCAACTTTAGGGAAATCCTGACACACACACTCCCCTAGCCTCGCCTGCTCTGCTCTGTTGTAACTGTCAGTACGTTTAAACAAGGTTAGTTCTGCTCAGTGTCCAACCTTAGGGAAATCCTGACACACACACTCCCCTAGCCTCGCCTGCTCTGCTCTGTTGTAACTGTCAGTACGTTTAAACAAGGTTAGTTCTGATCAGTGTCCAACCTTAGGGAAATCCTGACACACACACTCCGCTAGTCTCGCCTGCTCTGCTCTGTTGTAACTGTCAGTACGTTTAAACAAGGTTAGTTCTGCTCAGTGTCCAACCTTAGGGAAATCCTGACACACACACTCCCCTAGTCTCGCCTGCTCTGCTCTGTTGTAACTGTCAGTACGTTTAAACAAGGTTAGTTCTGCTCAGTGTCCAACCTTAGGGAAATCCTGACACACACACTCCCCTAGTCTCGCCTGCTCTGCTCTGTTGTAACTGTCAGTACGTTTAAACAAGGTTAGTTCTGCTCAGTGTCCAACCTTAGGGAAATCCTGACACACACACTCCCCTAGTCTCGCCTGCTCTGCTCTGTTGTAACTGTCAGTATGTTTAAACAAGGTTAGTTCTGCTCAGTGTCCAACTCAGACACGAACACATACATGCATGACCGCTCACACACACATACACACAGAGAGAGATAAAGAGAGCAGAGTAGCAGCCAGGAACACTGAGCCATCCGGTTATTATTACTGAAGCAGATGTTGACCAGAGGAGCTTAACACTAATAAACTGTATCTTTCAAGCTATTCAGTGGGTACATAGAGGGGTTAGCTGACAATTTCCCGAAAACAATGCGCATGCCTTAAAGGGGCAGAAGAGGTGTTGTGATTCTGGGTGGCCAGATGGCTAGCAACAATGACAAGAAACTATCATGTGGGGAATCGTGGCTTGTTTCATCTAGTTTCATCTTGTTCTTGATTCCATGTCTTGTTTTGAGGTGTTTTGATTGATTTCATGCCAATACTAATATGGCTAAAATTCGCTATCTAGCTAACCAACAACTGTAACGATGTATTTGAGAGACAACAAGTGGTCATTGTACACATTTATTGCAAAATATAATTTCCAAAATATCGTTTACATGTTGTCAACATTCTAAGCCAACCCCTTCTGTTTTGCCCCATAGTTTTGCACGCGTGGTTCTTTTTGCTAAACAACCAACCTGTCTATACGATGGCTCAGTCACTCACATTGCTTTTTTCAGCCTGGTTAGTTCAGAGATAACATAAAAACTAACTAGATAATCCCACCGTTTGGCTTCAGCCTCAAGCTTTATTACATCACTGAGCAGGATGGACAGGAGACAATAAAATGAATCCGGGAGACAAGGAATGGTTGCTATTAAAGCGCAGTATGGATTTGGTTGACTCCCTGTACAGTAAATGGAGATCTGCTATACAGTGCATTCGGGAAGTATTCAGACCCCTTGACTTTTTCCACATGTTGTTGTTACAGCCTTATTCTGAAATGGATTAAATAGGTTTTTTCCTCATCAATCTACACACAATACGCCATAATGACAAAGTGAAAACAGGTTTTTAGACATTTTTGCAAATGTATTAAAAATCAAAAACAGAAATACCTTATTTACATAAATATTCAGACCTTTTGCTCTGAGACTCGAAATTGAGCTCAGGTGCATCCTGTTTCCATTGGTCATCCTTGACATGTTTCTACAACTTGATTGGAGTCCACCTGTGGTAAATTCAATTGATTGGACATGATTTGGAAAGGCACACACCTATCTATATAAGGTCCCACAGTTGACAGTGCATGTCAGAGCAAAAACCAAGTTAGGAGGTTGAAGGAATTGTCCATAGAGCTCCGAGACATGATTGTGTCGATGCACAGATCTGGGGAAGGGTACCAAAACATTTCTGCAGCATTGAAGGTCCCCAAGAACACAGTTGCCGCCATCATTCCTAAATGGAAGAGTGACTTTAGAGTGATGAATCTTGCGACGGACGAATCTGGGTTTGGCGGACGCCAGGAGAGTGTCACCTGCTCGAATGCATAGTGCCAACTGTAAAGTTTGGTGGAGGAGGAATAACGGTCTGGGGCTGTTTTTCATTGTTCGGGCCAGGCCCCTTAGTTCCCGTGAAGGGAAACCTTAACGCTACAGGATACAATGATATTCTAGACGATTCTGTGATTCCAACTTTGTGGAAACAGTTTTGGGACGACCCTTTCCTGTTTCAGCATTACAATGCCCCCATGCACAAAGCGAGGTACTTACATAAATGGTTTGTCAAGATCGGTGTGGAAGAACTGCACAGAGCCCTGACATCAACCTCATCAAACACCTTTGGGATGAATTGGAATGCCAACATGCGAGCCAGGCCTAATCGCCCAACATCGGTGTCCGACCTCACTAATGCTCGTGCAAGCAAGTCCCCGCAGCAATGTTCCAACATCTAGTAGAAAGCCTTCCGAGAAGAGTGGAGGCTGTTATAGCAGCAAAGGGGGACCATCTCCATATTAATGCCCATGATTTTGGAATGAGATGTTCGTCGAGCATGTGTCTACATACTTTTGGTCATGTAGTGTACTTTGTCCAAATAATCCTTCCCTCTCTCTCACTCTAGGAGGTTGGACCGGATACGCAGAGAGATGTCTGAGGACTCTGTGCAAGTGCCCCCCTCTCCACCCCTCCCCTTGCCCCCCACCCCGCCTCCCTGGGACCTGGAGGCACCCCCCTCCTACGATTCTGTCATGAAGAGCCGGGGTCCCTCTGACCTCTGAGGGCTGAGGAGACTACTGTACTGTTCTGTAACTTTGGACAATTCCCTTTGTGCCATTACAGTGAACTAAATCAAGCACACCCGTGCTGGGAGAGACGTTGTTCTGGAATGGAGGGGCTGTAAGGGGTTGGTGGCCTCAGCGTTGTTTACATGTTAACATGACAGGTTTACATATTTGTTTGAAGAATGAGGAGTGTGTTTATAATGCTACTATTAAGACTACTATAGTGTGATACACTGCACTCCTATAAAGACATATATAACAAATATATATATATATTTTTTTACTTTCCACCACCTGAAGTTGTTGATGTCACTTTTCAAGTCCGCTCGACGCCCATATATTTGTAGTGGAACACTGAGCTACACCAGGCAGCGAGGCCAGCTGCCAGCATCTTCCCAGCACTAAGCATTCACTATCCAGAAGCACTCAGCCTTTATTACCAGTCCAAATGGATAACCCAGCCTTTAAAACCACTGTCTGACTTTTTTGCTGCTTTGGACTCCATTAGCTGTTTGTGCTGTGACTGCTTGGGGAGGTTGTGTCATTCTCCAGTGTGTGAGTGCGGGTGTGTCTCTGTGGTCATGCATGCACCACGGATTCTTTCTATTCACACAGCTGACATCAGGATAGACAGATGATCTCAACTAGAAGTGCCTTGTTGTCACAGCACACGGTTATCCACAGCATTATTCTCGCTCTCTCTGCCCCACTGCTGCAGGGTTCCATTCTATCCACTGTTGCACTTCCTGTTTGACTGGGATGTCATGATCAACTTTAGTAAATTAATAGCCAAAGATCTCAGAGTGGTTCTTGTCTCAGTTGGACTAAGAACAGTGTGTTATTACTCCGTTTCTTTGTTCTGTTCTAACCTCACTTACACTTGAAGTAAATGCTTTCTCAAGGAGAGAGAGATGAAGATGTGCAGGAGAAGAGAGGAAAATAGGACAGAGAGTTGAGGAGCTGAGCTGTGGGCACGGTGACACACTTGCCAACATACACACACAAAACCCCCTGCTCTACAGTCGTCTGCAGGCTGTGAGAACCAGCAGAGTGGAACTCAGTCTACCCTCTCTCCCCCTCTTCCTTTTCTCCTCTCCCTCACCTTCAGTGTTTGACCCAGAGACAACAGTCTAACTTAGAACTAACACATACATTAGTATAGCTTAGCTAACTCTAATAGATCAAATCTTAGCTAATACAGCACCTGTGTTTAACCCTGGGTTAACTAAGCTGCATCTTAAGGCTGTCCCTGATAGTGGGTTACGGTTAGATGTCAGGTTTAGGGTAGCAGTATGGCGGAAGGGAAGCCATACCAGTATGGCGGGGCTGTGTGTCATTAGTTGGTCTGTTTGTTATGACTCAGGATTGAGCCTATTCCAGTGCTACCCTAAGGTAAGGACATACAGGTGTGCGTTTAGGCAAAGGTAAAACAATAACTTACCTCGAGGAGGCAGCAAACACAAGTTTTCAAGTCTCAGGTAAGGTTACCCATCAAGCAAACACTGATAAAAGAGAGAAAGTGTTGAATAGGATGGAGGTTTGTACAACTGTGATGTAGTAGCAGCGTGTGTGGTCTTTGTCTCCACTGTCTTTTCCAGAGACATAACAAACACAAAATGAGTGTGCACAGGGTAAACAAATCGCATAATCAAATCTTAGCGTGTGTTTCTGTGTCAGGTGGTGTTGATCTCTCAGAGCCCAGAGGAGAGGAACTGAAGACAGCATTGATGCTGCTGCAGGGGAGAACACCATGTACTGTATACACACTCGTAATATACTAATATGTAGTATTACTAGGAAGTAATGTGATCATGACTGTATATTGACGATGTGATGGAGCTTCAGGGAGAGATAATCTTCTAGACTGATTTTTCTCCCTTTTCTCAGCCTTCACTCTGTGTTCCACTGATGACAAGGTCAGCATCCGTGGCCCTGCCCTCTCTGAGTGCCTGACCAACCAGATTACTGACTTTTCTGTGCTTCTGGTCCTCCATTCCTCCCACAACTATTCCATACTGCAACTAGCTGGACCTGAAATAAAGTGATTTTATATTTTACTGTGATCACTCCTGCTACACACAAAGACCACAAAGTGTACAAAAGGCTGTGCATTCCAGTTTATTTTATATCAAATTTCCCCATAATCAAACTCTGATGTACAAATGAAAACTGGGATTCAACATGCAGGGTTCTGCCTCAGCAGACTGGCCTTCAGCCGGAGTAATGCTCAAAGCAGACAAACTGACATAATAAAATCCTGGATCCATGTCATTCCTTCCCTCCTTCCTCACCCCTCCCTTATCACGCAGATAAAAATAAATTATTGATTAGTTGGTACTGTTGAGAAGGACAACAGGCGCTGCTGAGGGTCAAACAACATTCTGCACTGTGAGTGGGGAGTGCTGTGTCACTGGCACACCTGACCACTCTGACATCTGACACAGTCTTCTGAGACCAGGACAATACGCAGCATGGTCACACATTCACACACAGTTCATTATAGCAAGTCATCTGTGGACAGGTATGGGATTGGGGTGAGAGGAGGGACAAGGGCCCGAGGTGTGAGGAGGGATGAGAGGTGAGGGGAGTTGGGAGATGAAGGCACTTGAATTCTCCCAGGGGTTGGGTTAGGTCAAGAGGTTAGTGGTCAGAGTGGGGTTGTTTGATGTCAGAGCAATGACTATATATGTATGTGAATGGACAAAGCAATCGATCACATGACACTATTCATTCCTATGTGAAGATTCAATAGTGCATTTGAAGCCAAGGAAGTCGTTAAGATGGTGTCTCATGTGGGAGATTTATGTAGACATAACATGTGCAGTTTGAGTTACATTGCAGGCTAGCTCAGTGCTGCCCCCTCTCATTGACTCAAATTGAAGGCAGAACAGGGTATTGCAGGCTACTATACAATTTTTAAATAAATCGGTTCAAGGACATACATCTAGTGTAATAGAAGCAATTATTGGTACTATGATTGTCTTCCATTTTTTATTACATGAAGATTGCCATATTCCCATTCACTATAATGGGGATCCTGTTTTCAGCTAACAATGCCTGCAGTACCGTGGTCAGCCTTGAACTTTGTGGTGTCAATAAGAGGGGTTTAGGTGTCAGAGGTCATGCGCCCCAATGGCAAAGATAAACAAAGGCAAAGAGAAACCCAGTTTGCAAACAAGCTCCTGAATAATGATAATGTAATGATCAAGCACAGAGGGTACGCTGTGTGTGTGTGTGTGTATAAGAGGGAGAGTGTATTTCATTGGCACCCAAAATTAAACTTGCTTCTGATCTCTCCTCTGGTTGGCACGTTGACCCTCTGCTGTCTTGTGTGTGTCTGTGTCAAAGGGCAGCTGTGGTGGCATAAGGCATGAGTACAGTGATGTCAACTGATAAACAAATGGAAAAAATATTTAAAAAATAAAATCCAGCACTGTGAGTCACTGTTCATCAGCTGGACGGGGAGGAGAGCACAGATTGGTTCCTTGGCTTGGTTCCGTTTGTGTTCTAGAACCCTCCATAGACTGCATTACCATAAATATCACTGTGGTTAGTGGAGTAACAGACACAGCCATAGGAGCATGTGTTCTCTATGGAGGAGGTATCAGCTGTGTCTGTGTGTGTAAAGCACTGACAACTCAGTTTGATGTGATAAAAAGAGGTGTGAGGAGGGTGGTTAAGCTGGTCTAGCAGACCTAATCACTGCTTCTCTACTTCACTATAGACTGGGGTGGACTATAAAGTGCATACTTAAAAACCCCGGTTAGACGTGTGTGTCTGAGTTCCTCCAGAGCAGGTTATACCTTATACCACAGCCTCACACATACACAACTCTACAGAGTGGAGCACAGGACACTTTAAAATATCTTACATTTGAAATTACAGCTATGGAACAGCTCTTTACAATAATGAATGTCTATTTAGTTACGTAGGCAAATATGAGCAACAACTTAAAAAACAAACAACCCCGTCCCTTCCTTGTGAGACAACACTGGCTACATCTGAAGACACCCTACTGCCTATATATAGTGCACTATATATGTCACTGAACCTTTGGTCAAAAGTAGTGGACTATAAGCAACAGGGTGACGTCAGTGGAGGCTGGTGGGAGGAGCTATAGGAGGACCGGCTCATTGTAATGGCTGGAAAGGAATCTATGGAACGGTATCAAACATATGGAAATCACGTTTGACTCCGTTCCATTTCAGCAATTACAATAAGCCTGTCCTCCTATAGCTCCTCCCACCAGTCTCCACTAGGTGATATTTCAGACTCCCAGTAAGAGAACAAACTGCTTTGTAATCCATTAGTCAGGTCTCAACTCTCCTCCAGCTCTGATTCCATTAGTCTGGTCTGGCAGAAAGACACATGATTATTCACGCATCTTTTGCTGCCCCAGCAACCAGGAGAATAAGTGTTCTGATTGGCTGTAGCGGGCCCCTCCCTCCATATTCTGACCAATCAGAGGTGAAAAGCAGTCTTTGATTGGCTGTATGGAGCCGTGCGGTCTTGCCATTATAGGGATTGTGTCTTATAGGAGGATCTAAGGGTCAACATCCTCCAGATCACTCTTTGAATCACCAAGCATCATGGGAGACTCAGAACCCTGAGATAAAGAGAGAGGGGAGAGAAGGATTACATGAGTCGTGGCATTTCAGAGTAAAGAGATATGTAGATATAGTTTTTTTGAAATCGATTCATAGGAAACTCTCCAGCCTAGATTTAAAGCCCCGTTCTGAGAAGTGGTAATATCTCTATTCTTGGGCTGTTACTGTTCTCTTTATACATTCTACCTCTGAAGTTTTCCATAAACACACTGTCAGACTGTGTGTACCTGTCGAAGGCTGCGGTCGGCGTTCTCGTTGGCTGGACTACCGTCAGAGCCGTTGCTGCTGCCAGATGGCTCCTTCTCGTTGAGCAGTGCTGTGGCGTAGGCCAGCGTGTCCTGGGCTGAGATGGTGCGCTGGAATGTTTTGGCTGTGGACGTCTCATTGGACACGTTGCTCTGAGGAGTCCAGTAGTGTTCTGACATCTGACAGAGAAACACACTGTTACTCTAACGCATACTCTACTTTCCCACACACACACAAACGTGCCTCACGCATGTACACTCACACCACAGGAGGTTGGTGGCACCTTAATTGGGGAGGACGAGCTCGTGGTTATGACTGAAGTAAGTGCAATGGTATCCTATACATCACTCATAGTTCAGGTGTTTGATGCCATTCCATTTGCTCTGTTCCAGGCATTATGATCTGTCCTCCCCTCAGCAGCCTCCTGTGACTCACACTGCTGGATTGTGTGTGTTATTTGTGCTTGCTGCTTACCTTTTTCTGCAGCCATTGCACTGCCCAGCTCCAGTGACCAGACAGATCTTTAAAATAGTCCTTCGCAGGAACACACCTGGAGACACACACGTACACGTTATGTGAAACCAGGAAGTGTGAAATGAGAGGTTTTCACAGAACTGAAAAATGTGCAATACTTTGATGTATTTGCCACAACGGTCAAATCTACCCCCATTCAATATGTTCAGCCTGAGACACAATTGTGGCGACATGAACATATTTCTCAAAACGGTCTCTGGAGAAACTCACTTCTGTGCCAGGGTAACCAGGAACTTGACACACTGATAGCAGCGGCTGCTGTCCACATTGTTACTCTGGTGCATCAATGCTGCAAACAAGAGAACAGAGTCACACATGTTAACTGGAAATGACACCACAACAAGGTTCCAGTTTAACAAAGTTTACTATACTTTATGAACACACTATAAGGTAGCCATTCCGCTCAAGGCTAGGTCCATCAACAACAAGACTCCCTGCGCAGGCGCACTCTTAACTGAGTGATAGCCCTGTAATAACAGAAATATAGGCATACTTAAAACATGAACTTAACAATCTCCCCCTTTTCTTTAAAGACAAATAAAAAACATCAACAACATAATTAAATGTCCAAGTATTATTCAAGCTGCCACGTTCCATTACTGAGAGCCTGTAAGACCGGATGCTCCTTTTTTAGTCAGACAGTCAGCCAGCTGTTCCTTTGTGGTCGACCACAGAATCCACTGGATTCTCTGTGCTTGAATAAGTTCCTTGATGCTGCTAATCCCAAGACGAAGTCTTTTCTCTGTGACAGACTTGGTTGACTTCACAGCATCCACTAAAGAGTAGTTGTCAGTGACACAAACTACAGGTAGAATGTGCCGTTTTGTCTCACCAGTGGAAAGCTCTGAGAACAGAATTGCAAGAAAGATAGCATTGTCAATTCCATCCGCAAGAGTAAGTGTTTCTCCAGCAAGTGTGTTTCAGACAGCCCTTCTGATCCTTTTTGACTGCCGACAGATAGGTGAGAATCTTCCTCCTTCACCCATTAACACGATTAGATGTCCACCTTGTGTGCCTCCATCTGTAAGGTTCCCTAGCGAAGCATCACTGAAGACAACTAGTTTCAGAGAGTCATCTTTTCCAACATGCTGAAACTTTAAAGTCACTTGTTGTGATTTCAGTTTACAAACAACTTTGTTTGCCTCATGAATGGTTTGTACAGTGGCGTGTTTTGTGATAGATGCCAAGTTGCAACCATCAAACATTACATCAGGTCTACTATGTCTAGCAACCCATAAAATTTGTCCTATCTTTGACCTCAATTGATCAGCTTCAATTCCACAGAGGGGAATTCCTTTGTACGGCTCTTGAAGAATCCAGGTGAATGGGTTGAAGATTCTTGATATAGCTCTCCTGTTGCATCAGTATTTTTCCATCAACTGTAATAAACTCTATGCCAACATAACAAAAATGATCATGCTCCTCACGGCCGACCTAGAAAACAGCTCTGAGGTGTGGAATCACAGTTGAAGCAAAGGTCTGTGAGCCACCCCAGATAAAGTCATCAACATGACAGGCAAGTACTCCAGTCACATTGCAGTCTTGATCAAGCCAATAGAAGACTGCAGGATCCACTTGTGAAATGTTTCCACCTGTATTCAGCATTGTTGCCTTGACTTTGTTGTACCAGTAGAGTGATGCATCTGCCAGTCCATACACACACTTTAGTTTCCACAGTGTTCCTTCACTTTTAGCTTCAGGTGGAGGTCGGATATGAATGTGAATGTCCCTTGACAGGTCTGTTCCCTGCAAAAATGCAGATTTGATGTCTATGGAATTAAGTTTCCATTTTTTTCTGGCAGATCACTGACATCAGCAATCTGAGTGAGTGAGGAGCATGTCGGTGAATCTTTTGGGAGTTCTTTAGCAGCCAGCTCCTCAAAACCTCTAGCCACTAGACGTGCTTTAGGCACTATTCCAGTTAAGGATTCTTTAAGGGTACACACCCACCTTGTTGAGACGCATTTTTGGCCAATGTCTTGGACTTCCTCAAACACTCAATTTTTCCTCCAATTACTGAGCTCATCTAGCTTAGCGGAGTCAAATGACACATCCTTTGTTTGAAGTACATCATCATTTTGAATGTCATTCTGTTTCTCGATTTTCCATTGGTTCAATTCTGATATTATCTACAAGTGACAGGTCAGCTGACCCTGCTATACCAGAAAGTGTAGCTGGTTCAGATTACTGCAAGTTGTACCAGTTCTGGTGTTTTCCTTTGGCGTTTTCTGCTCGTCCAATGACGGTTGCTGTATGTGGAATACCACTTTCTCTGTCCATGTATTTAACAGTTTGTCCAGTTTTCAGATTGGAACAACCATGTTCTCTTAACACATGTGGCTGTTGTTGAATGTTTTCCTCATTTGAACGCTCAACAGTATTATATGTGGCATGGTTGAAGGTCTCTGCTCCATTTCCTGTGTCAGTTTCAGTGTCCATATCATTGGATGCGACATCTGGTAGGTTTGTGTCTGTTACGGTGTCCTTTTTGTCATTTTCATTAGGAGACTGATTCTCAGCAACAGCCCCTCTATCTTGTTGATCATTTACTTTCCACAATCTTGAGTGATGCACCCTGACAATGATGCCTCCGTGCCTCACAAATACCATCACACCATCTTGGCCAATGACTACTCCCGGTCCTTTCCACTCTTGACAGTCAACTCGTTTGTAGTACACTTTGTTTCCAGTTTCGTCCTTCTCATCATCATCATTATTCGCTGAACTGCTGAGTAACTTCTGAAGTCTGACAACTGTAGCATGTCCAAACTGTTTGTGAAGCTTGAACAATACTTTGTGTTTTTCTTTTGTGTTCATGTGCTCTGTGTCCATCAGAATCTCATTTTTACATGGACATGTGTGATGTCTTCGTCTAAAATGTTTACACAATAGTGGCCTGAGGTAGTAATAAGTTCAAGAGTCACTGGTTGTTTAAACACCACTGCCTTTTTTTATGTCTAGTACAGCCTCTGCCTTCTTGAGGGAAGCTTTGCTTAATAGTAAGGGGATATCTGTAGGACCACCTCTGTTTCAATGTGACACTTTGTCTGACCAATTTTTGCTGGTATCTTAACTCTCTTGGTAGAATGGACAATTCTCCCATCTCCAAATTTGAAAGCTCTGTTGCTTGGTGTGTCAATCATATTGTGTACTTCTTTCATATTTAGTTCACTGACATCGCTATCAAGCCATTTTGCACCACACACTGTCCGTGTACATGCAGTATCAATCACAGCAGATCCTAAGGATTCAACTATACAAATCTCTGTATCAGAAGCAGATTAATTTGAAAACAGTGTAATGTTACACTGATCTATCTTTGTGTTTACATTTTCCTATGTTAGTTTAACTTGTTCATTTTTATGAGGACAGTCTTTAACCCAATGGTAAGTGCTTTGACAAATAGCACATTTTGATCTCCTTCCATATTTGTCCAGTGGATTTGTGCCGGGAAATGGCGCCCTCTTCTGGTTGTCTTGAGAACGTGACTTGTTGGCGCCTTTTCTCTGCTGCTCAGTGTAATATGCTGCGTCACTCACTTGCATTCCATCTGTTATTGGCGCACAGACGTCTTTTCACCAAAAATAATTTTAAGTGCTGACTTCATTGACGCAAAAGTCAGCACAGTTTCTCCCTACCATCTAGACAGGCAGTATCTAGCCAACTTGAAAGCTAACACTGCATCCGGGAGAACCATGTCGTACTTGCGCATCATATTGTACCTCTGTTCGAAATCAATGATGTAGTCCGTCATTGCAACCGAAATATCTCTCGTAACACTGTCAAAGTTTGAATATGCGTCGTAGGCACGGTCTTTCTCTTCTTTAAGAAATACAGAATCCAGTGCTCTGATCAAAGTTCCCATACCGTCATCCTTGTTCAAATCCTCAACGGATATTTCCAGTACTGTATCTCTCGCTCTTCCCTCGAGCGATAATACCACCGCAAGTGCTTGCTTTTTCACGTCAGATGAGTAACCCGTGTCGATTCCAAGTTCATTTTACCAACTTTCGTACGACCTCGTCGAAGTGAGGTGGCACATTGTAGTTATTAGCCATCGTCTGCTACCAATGTTAACTCGAAATGACACCACGACAAGGTTCCAGTTTAACAAAGTTTACTATACTTTATGAACACACTATATATAAGGTAGCCATTCCGCTCAAGGCTAGGTCCATCAACAACAAGACTCCCTGCGCAGGCGCACTCTTGACTGAGTGATAGCCCCATAATAACAGAAATATAGGCATACTTAAAACATGAACTTAACACACACACACACAAACGCCCAGTGAAGAGTGGAAGGTAGCCTACCTAGCAGACCTTTCTCTGACTCAAAGGCGTACTTCAGTCTCTGAGTCTGAAGAGGATCCTCCACCACCTGAGAACACATACACATTACACATGCAGTCTGGAGCTGGCATTATTCACTGTTTCCAAGGACACGCAGAAAGGTTTGATTGCCAGCTGTCACTCACCAGCAGCTCCTGCAGTAGCTGGAACACGTTCTTCAGCTCATGGGGTGGAGCGGTCTCCAACTGAGTCTACACACACATGAATGGTATTGGATGCATTTTGTGCTGGGATTTTTTGTTATCTGTGATAATGGATTTGTTTAGTGCTGGGAGTTGTAGTTCTTACCTTGAGCAGCTGTAGTACTCCCAGGGAGAAGGGTTCATTACAGAAGGAGCAGTACGTCACCATCTCTATCAGCACAGTCAGAGGGCCGGACAACTCCCGCACCGCAAACATCACCTACACACACGGAAAAAGTTACAAATACAACCTCTTCCATATAGATGTGTCAATGTGTGTGTGTGCATGAGACTGTATGTTACCTCCAGCAGGTAAGGCTGTCCCTCGTGGGTGAAGAGCGAGGCCATGATGTCAGTGTCGAGCTGGAGGAGGGTGGAGGAGGCAGGGACACTGCTCACATTCAGCTTACAGACACCTTGATCTGAGAAACACACACAATCACGCCAGGTTACACACATCAGCGTATTATGGAAGCATCCTAACTGTAGTAATGTGTGTTTGTGTGTGTTACCATGTGTGTGCTGTGTGTTGAGGTCTGAGTGGAGAGTCATCAGGGCCAGAGTGGAGTGCAGGTGCAGGAACTCTCTGGCCTGGGCTGGACTCCACCTCCGATTCTAGAGCGAGAGAACGAAAGAGAGATAGAGAGGACGTAAGATAGAGGGAGTGGGAAAAAGGTTATGAGCTTCCAGAACCATCAACAACAACATCCTGTCATATTCATTTCTCTGCAGATGAGCAGGAATTGAGTGTGTGTGTGTACCTGGTTGTTCTGTCTGTTGGGTCCGAGGAGGAAGATGAGCATCCTGCGATACGCTGAGTGTTTCAACAACAACTGGCACGGACCAGAGCCCTGGGAGAAAGAGATACTGGATTTCAGAGTGGATCTGTCTATGTGTGCATGTAATGTGTTCACATGGTGCTTGTGTGTGTTACCCTCTGAGCAAAGTTGCTGAAGAGGCTGAAGTATTGGTTGCAGTGTTTGACGTTCTCAGGAACGTCTTTGTCCAATAGGGAAAGGAGCGCATCGGTCAGGCTGTCCAATCCAGAGTCAGCGAAGTGGAGAGCACTCTCTAAGGTTTTCTCCAAGATGGCTGCCACTACGACCCTCACCTCCCTCACCCCACACTCCAACAGACACACCCTGGGGCGAGGAGAGAAAGAGAAGATCAGTTGGATTGATGAGTAGTAATGTAAGTACTATAAGCAGTAGTGTTATGTTAGTACTGCAGTGGTTCCGTGTGGAGTGTAGTAGTATTATAGTTTGTACTGACTTGGTGATCTCTCGTCCCTCAGGTCCCACCAGGTACTGAGCCATCCAGTGACAGGCTTCACTGCTTTTAGACAGCAGCACCTCCACCGTAGCCATCCACTCCTCTGTGTCCACCCGCAGCTTCTTCTTGGTGTGGAGGTAGGTGTGGAACAGAAAGTGGACCGCCAACTGGAGACTCTCTCTGGCCATGGCCTGGTAGGCTGGGTGCTTCAGCTTTGTCTGCAATACAACACACATTGCTTATAAGAACAGTTTGGAGAGGCAGGCACAACCTTGAATTATGCTGACACGTCTCTGTTTATCCTACACACACAAACAGTCACAAACACGTACCGCGTTGACGGAGGCCAGTGACAGAGTGAAGTTGAAGTAGTCGCTGTTGTACACATCTCTGTTCTTCATAAACTTCAGGTTCTCATCTCTCACCATCTACACACACACAAAGACAGAGAGACAGAGATAGATAGAGAGAGAAAGAAGTTTGTCTGTGTACCACAAAAGAGTCTGTTACCTTTCTTAGCCAAAGCCTAAGCATGAACACAGTGTGCTATTAAAGTAAGGTTATTGATTAAAAAAAAAACGTGGTCTACAGAACCAGTGTATTTACCTGGTAGATCCTAGCAGGCATCTTCTCCACAAACAGTCCTTTCTTCTCTCCCTTCCGTACGAGGCGGGTCAGGACAGAGAGACGGTCATTGTTGGCCCTGGGGGGCCGAGGGGACGACTGGGGACTGACATCTGGGCTAGAGGGTGCCGAACTACATGGAGAGAGAGGGTTAAAGTGCGAGTTGTGTGGGTGTATATTTAGACTGTGTGTGTGTGTGTGTGTGTGAGACTCACAGTGTGAGGTCTTCTGCCTCTTGCCTCATGGCACTGACTCTGCTCTTCTTAGGGAGAACAGGAGAGTTCTGGTCACTGATCCTCTGGTAGAACAACATATAGGCGTTCCAATACCGCCGCCGCACGTCAGGGTAGGGGTTAGCTACACACACACAGATACAGACCAACACACACACCTAGAATGGGATGTTTGATCTTTCATGTCATTAAAGCACTACGCAGAACTTGCTCCGCCATTTACTGGTTGCTAACACTAATAGTTTGCCAAATTTCAGTTTATGTTACAAAATAAGCTAGTATAGTGTAGAGAATCATTGTACCATCTAAACCCCTGTGAAAAATATTCTTGTTCCAGCTGGTGTACAAAACCGAAAGTAAAAGACACTTAAGGGAAGCATAGAAATACTGCACATAGAACAGATACCGCTTCTTAGACTTGCTTTCAAGTGGAATGATTGATCTATAACTCCCATTTCTATGTGAATTTGGTCAGGTAGCCAAAAAAGTTACATATTACCACTAATGTACAGAAGGAACTGGAAGAGAGGGGGACCAAGGACACTACCCGAGGGACATCACAACTTTTGCTGCTGAGAATGTTTTGTTGACATCCACTACTTGGTCTACCTGTTAAATAGGACTTACACTGGTCGTAGACTTTAGGCCGGTACTCTCCTCCAAAGCACTCGTACTCCAGAGTCTCGTCATTCATATCAAACTCCTCGACCACGTTGTCATTAAACTTATACCACCTTCCCCTAGCACTGCTGAGGACAGTAGATGAAAGGAGGGAGAGCAGAGAAGGAGAGGACAGGATGATAAGTTGATAATTTGTGTTAAAAGTACAAGTACCTGTCTTAAACGTGAGATATACATGTGTGTGTGTGTCTCTTACCGTCTGTCCTTGATGAAGGAGTAGTAGTGTCCAGCGTGTGCCTGTCCACTGTGGACTACAACTCCCACCAGTTCGTAGTTCTCTGAGATGGTCACCTTCTTCCTGGGTGAGCCCCCTGCCTCGCCCCGGCCATCTCCCCCCTCCGCTCCCCCATCCTGACGAGCCATGCCAGACACTGTGTAGGGCTCCATGTTCAGCACCCAGGGAAACCTGATCTGCTCGTCGTATTTGATGGAGCGTCCGCTCTCCCAGTCGAAGCCGAAGCGCATCAGATGGATACAGAGAACACTGGGCAGGGACTTTATGCAGGTCCGCTTCACTGTGGTACGCTGGAGAGATGCGCACACTGCGTTAACATAAATGTACACAAAAACCCTGGACAGCGACTTAATAAACACCCTCTTTATACACACACCTTCTCCTTGCACTTTTCGCAGTAGTAGGCGTTGGTTCCTTCTAGCACCTCCCCCCTGACAAACTGGTCCAATGAGATCTCCAGACTCTGACAGGAAGTCACACCCAGGTTCAGCGCCATAAACGTCTCCTCTCGCTCATACCTATGATCAGGGATCACAGGTTATAGTTAGGAGTTTATACGTGATGGCTGCCTTTGTTTGTGTGTGTGTGTGTGTGTGTGTGAGCTCACCGGTGAGGGCAGTCTTTGCAGATCTTCTGATCAGAGAAGATTCCCTGGAAAGTATTCTTGAAGATCTGCTCACGGCCGATTTTCTGAAAAATAAGACAGACCCAACATCTCTAGCATTATAAAGGTGTGTGTTGTGTTACATTGTAGTACACACATGTTAAGTTGATGGAGAGTGTGTGTTACACACACATGTTAAGTTGATGGAGAGTGTGTGTTACACACATGTGTTAAGTTGATGGAGAGTGTGTGTTACACACATGTGTTAAGTTGATGGAGAGTGTGTGTTACACACATGTGTTAAGTTGATGGAGAGTGTGTGTTACACACATGTGTTAAGTTGATGGAGAGTGTGTGTTACACACATGTGTTAAGTTGATGGAGAGTGTGTGTTACACACATTTGTTAAGTTGATGGAGAGTGTGTGTTACACACATGTGTTAAGTTGATGGAGAGTGTGTGTTACACACATGTGTTAAGTTGATGGAGAGTGTGTGTTACACACATGTGTTAAGTTGATGGAGAGTGTGTGTTACATTACATTTGACATTTTAGTCAAACTGGTGAGACAAGACATCACAATCGTATCAAGTACATTTTTCCTCCACAAAGTATTTATACGCAAAGACGGTGCCAGTGGGACAAGACGGTGCCAGTGGGACAAGACGGTGCCAGTGGGACAAGACGGTGCCAGTGGGACAAGACGGTGCCAGTGGGACAAGACGGTGCTAGTGGGACAAGACGGTGCCAGTGGGACAAGACGGTGCTAGTGGGACAAGACGGTGCTAGTGGGACAAGACGGTGCCAGTGGGACAAGACGGTGCCAGTGGGACAAGACGGTGCCAGTGGGACAAGACGGTGCCAGTGGGACAAGACGGTGCCAGTGGGACAAGACGGTGCCAGTGGGACAAGACGGTGCCAGTGGGACAAGACGGTGCTAGTGGGACAAGACGGTGCTAGTGGGACAAGACGGTGCTAGTGGGACAAGACGGTGCTAGTGGGACAAGACGGTGCCAGTGGGACAAGACGGTGCCAGTGGGACAAGACGGTGCTAGTGGGACAAGACGGTGCCAGTGGGACAAGACAAGTGCCTTTTGTTATTGTGTGTTACCTTTAGGTGCTCGTCCAACTGGTCCACCAGTGAAGTGAAGAACTCATAGGCATCCTGCTGCTCCCGTACATACAGCTCCTTATTCCACATCTTAAAGATCTACAGAAACACATACACCTGTTATTTCTGACCGAAACGTGGGTAGTCAGTTGGGTATGTGCAGTGTATCAGAATAAGTATGTGTGTGTGTAGTGTGTGCGCATGTTTAGATACCTTCCAGAAGTTCTCAGGGACATAGTACTGCAGCTTGCTCTCCATCAGGTGTCCGAACAGAGACTGGACCTGACAGAAAACACTCTCGTCTGGCTGCTCTGTGTCGTCCTCTATAGACAGAAAGGCCTCAGCCAGGCCAGGCTGCATGTACAGCTGCTGGAACACAGCATTCATATAGCAGGTGGCTCCACCGTTCTTTAACCCCACGAACCCCGACACAGAGCGACTGTCCACCGGCGGGAGGAACTGGGAGAGGGGCACGGAGCGAACAGAAGAGAGAGACACGTTGAAGGTAGACTGTATATCAAGAAGACCTATTAGCCTTTCTTATATCGTCACGCACCTGTAACACCTCAGTTCTATCACGCACCTGTAACACCTCAGTTCTATCACGCACCTGTAACACCTCAGTTCCATCACGCACCTGTAACACCTCAGTTCCATCACGCACCTGTAACACCTCAGTTCCATCACGCACCTGTAACACCTCAGTTCCATCACGCTCCTGTAACACCTCAGTTCTATCACGCACCTGTAACACCTCAGTTCTATCACGCACCTGTAACACCTCAGTTCTATCACGCACCTGTAACACCTCAGTTCTATCACGCACCTGTAATACCTCAGTTCCATCACGCACCTGTAACACCTCAGTTCCATCACGCACCTGTAACACCTCAGTTCCATCACGTACCTGTAACACCTCAGTTCTATCACGCACCTGTAACACCTCAGTTCTATCACGCACCTGTAACACCTCAGTTCTATCACGCACCTGTAACACCTCAGTTCTATCACGCACCTGTAACACCTCAGTTCTATCACGCACCTGTAACACCTCAGTTCTATCACGCACCTGTAACACCTCAGTTCTATCACGCACCTGTAACACCTCAGTTCTATCACGCACCTGTAACACCTCAGTTCTATCACGCACCTGTAACACCTCAGTTCCATCACGCACCTGTAACACCTCAGTTCCATCACGCACCTGTAACACCTCAGTTCCATCACGCACCTGTAACACCTCAGTACTATCACGCACCTGTAACACCTCAGTTCTATCACGCACCTGTAACACCTCAGTTCTATCACGCACCTGTAACACCTCAGTTCTATCACGCACCTGTAACACCTCAGTTCCATCACGCACCTGTAACACCTCAGTTCCATCACGCACCTGTAACACCTCAGTTCCATCACGCTCCTGTAACACCTCAGTTCTATCACGCACCTGTAACACCTCAGTTCTATCACGCACCTGTAACACCTCAGTTCTATCACGCACCTGTAACACCTCAGTTCCATCACGCACCTGTAACACCTCAGTTCCATCACGCACCTGTAACACCTCAGTTCCATCACGCACCTGTAACACCTCAGTTCCATCACGTACCTGTAACACCTCAGTTCTATCACGCACCTGTAACACCTCAGTTCTATCACGCACCTGTAACACCTCAGTTCTATCACGCACCTGTAACACCTCAGTTCTATCACGCACCTGTAACACCTCAGTTCTATCACGCACCTGTAACACCTCAGTTCTATCACGCACCTGTAACACCTCAGTTCTATCACGCACCTGTAACACCTCAGTTCTATCACGCACCTGTAACACCTCAGTTCTATCACGCACCTGTAACACCTCAGTTCCATCACGCACCTGTAACACCTCAGTACTATCACGCACCTGTAACACCTCAGTTCTATCACGCACCTGTAACACCTCAGTTCTATCACGCACCTGTAACACCTCAGTTCTATCACGCACCTGTAACACCTCAGTTCCATCACGCACCTGTAACACCTCAGTACTATCACGCAATTCTCCATTCACCTCTGTTTCTTTGTTGTGTGTGTGTTTCAAGCATGTGTGAGAGACTCACGTCAAACTCCTTGCTGAGCGAGGGGTCTGACTGGTGGTGCATGGACAGCAGTTCTCTGGTGATAAGCTGTAGGTTGGCCACAGAGCTGTCTGCTAGCATCACCAGCACCTCGTAGGCTGCCAGTCTGCTGCTGGCCGTGCTGCACTTGGGGTGGAAGTCGTGGCTGGGGGGGGAGCTAGAGGCGGGGTCAGACGTGTTCAGGATGATGCGGGACGCTCGGAACAGGAAGTCATCCAACAGCTGCTGGATCAGAGAAGGACCTGCGGAGGTACGAACAAACACAGACAGACAGACAGACAGACAGACAGACAGACAGACAGACATCAGAATACACACCGTCTACGAGCTCCAGATGGCCGTACGACCTCCCGATCAAAATCTCAAAAAATGCTTATGTGTGTTCTCACCCAGGTGTTCCTTCTCGGTGCCACAAAGTGACAGAAGTGTTTTGATGAGGCGGAGGTGTCCAGCCTGCAGGATGTTGTCAGCCTCGCTAGTCTCCATCTCAGAGCTCCAGCTGGGCTCAAAGTTATCCAACCAGCTGATCTCATCTTCCAACATGGCTGCCGCACTCACTGACAACACCTCCATCTCTGAACCTGAGGGAGGGGGACAGGAACATTCCTCATGGGTCAATGACAGTGTTGGAAAACTGTTGGTGCGTGTGTGTGTGTGTGTGTAAACTCACTGGTCAGGTCATCCAGTAGTTGACATCGCAGTTCAAAGTATTCAGTACACTGAGACAGCAACCTGGACAGATAGAACAATATTATACACTCAGATACAGACAGATAGACAGGCACACACTGAACAAAATGGGCCCTGGCGCTATACATCAAAATACATTTAGAACCAACTATGCTATATGACGCTACATATCAGCTTCCAATTATATTTTCAATTTAGTCAATCTATCATTGGTCACAGATATGTTTGACAGCAGATGGCGGCAAATTAACTTCCTACTGCCTCCCAGCAGCAACGACAACAACACGTGTGTGTATACCTCTGGTTGACTCCTCTCATGACAGACGTGGGGCTCCAGAGGGGCAGCTGGGAGGTGAGGACGACTCGCAGCAGGAACACGTTGGGCTTGATGATCTCAGGGAACGCAGACGTGTCTGATTGGCTCAGAGTGTACAGCTGGTCACACGCCACGCGCCGGATCTGACATAGAGACACGGGGTATAAGACACACACTCAGTCTCAACCCCCCCCCCACACACACACACACCACACCCTAGCTACCTCTCCACTGGCTGATCCCAGCAGGATGTCGATGATGAAGTCGCTGACACAGGGGAGGTTGTAGAATGACCCTGGATAGAGACAAACACTGTTAGCATTCGGTCTTCACAAGATAGTGTGTGTGTGTGTGTGTGTGTAACACGTGTTACCTAGCTGCTGTGTCCGTAGCTGTAGGCAGGTGACCAGTAGAGACAGGGCCTCTCTAGCAATGATGCAGTCTTTAATAGAAACACTCTGCTGCTTCACACATATCCCAGCATGCAACGCTGTGGGCGGCGCCTCGCCCTCACTGCTGGAGCTGCAGTTACTTCCTGTAGAAAGAGAGACAGACATCAGTAGAAGGCAAAACAATCAGAACACCAGAGAAACAGGCTGTCGGTGCCATTATTATCCATTATTATCCATCAGTTTCTTGTGTGTGTGTGTGTGTGTGTGTGTCTCACCAGTGCTGCTGACACGGCTGCGGACCACGAGGGGGAGGAGTGAGCTGTGTTCAGGTCTGATTGGCTGAGGACTGCCGACGAGATCCAATCGGCCGGCGGCTGCCGCCCAGGTTAGACGCATGAAGCACGCCACCGTCGAGGTGAAGTCCCCCACCTCCATCGTCTACAGAGGAGAGACAGGGTTAGAGGTGTGCATGTGTGATTATTAGGTATGCATTAGAGGTAGGTGTGTGTGTGTATGTATGTGTGTGTGTGTGTATTAGGTGTGTGTTAGGTGGCATTATAGGTGTGTGTATTAGGTGTGTATTAGGAATGCATTAGAGGTGTGTGTGTGTATTAGGTATGCATTATAGGTGTATGCGTGTATTAGGTATGCATTATAGGTGTATGCATGTGTTAGGTATGCATTAGAGGTGTATGCGTCTGTTAGGTATGCATTAGGTGTGTGTTAGGTTTGCATTAGAGGAGTGTGTGTGTGTGTGTGTATTAGGTACGCAATGTGTGTGTGTACTAGGTGTGTGTCTGGTATGCATTAGAGGTGTGTGTGTGTATTAGGTATGCATTATAGGTGTATGCGTGTATTAGGTATGCATTATAGGTGTATGCATGTGTTAGGTATGCATTAGAGGTGTATGCGTCTGTTAGGTATGCATTAGGTGTGTGTTAGGTTTGCATTAGAGGAGTGTGTGTGTGTGTGTGTATTAGGTACGCAATGTGTGTGTGTACTAGGTGTGTGTCTGGTATGCATTAGAGGTGTGTGTGTGTATTAGGTGTGTGCTAGGTATGCATTAGAGGTGTGTGTGTGTGTGTGTTTTAGGTGTATGTTAGGTATGCATTAGAGGTGTGTGTGTGTGTGTGTATTAGGTGTGTGTTAGGTATGCATTAGAGGTGTGTGTGTGTGTTAGGTATGCATTAGAGGTGTGTGTATTAGGTGTGTGTTAGGTATGCATTAGAGGTGTGTGTTAGGTATGCATTAGAGGTGTGTGTATTAGGTGTGTGTTAGGTATGCATTAGAGGTGTGTGTATTAGGTGTGTTTTAGGTATGCATTAGAGGTGTGTATGTATTAGGTGTGTTTTAGGTATGCATTAGAGGTGTGTGTGTGTGTATTAGGTGTGTGTGTGTGTGTGTTAGGTATGCATTAGAGGTGTGTGTATTAGGTGTGTGTTAGGTATGCATTAGAGGTGTGTGTATTAGGTGTGTGTTAGGTATGCATTAGAGGTGTGTGTATTAGGTGTGTTTTAGGTATGCATTAGAGGTGTGTGTGTATGTATTAGGTGTGTGTTAGGTATGCATTAGTGGTGTGTGTGTGTGTGTGTATTAGGTGTGTGTTAGGTATGCATTAGAGGTGTGTGTGTGTATGTATTAGGTGTGTGTTAGGTATGCATTAGAGGTGTGTGTGTGTGTGTTAGGTATACATTAGAGGTGTGTGTGTGTGTGTATTAGGTGTGTGTTAGGTATGCATTAGAGGTGTGTGTGTGTATTAGGTGTGTGTTAGGTATACATTAGAGGTGTGTGTGTGTATTAGGTGTGTGTTAGGTATACATTAGAGGTGTGTGTGTGTGTGTGTTAGGTATGCATTAGAGTAGTGTGTGTGTGTGTTTATTAGGTACGCAATGTGTGTGTGTACTAGGTGTGTGTCTGGTATGCATTAGAGGTGTGTGTGTGTATTAGGTGTGTGCTAGGTATGCATTAGAGGTGTGTGTGTGTGTTTTAGGTGTATGTTAGGTATGCATTAGAGGTGTGTGTATTAGGTGTGTGTTAGGTATGCATTAGAGGTGTGTGTATTAGGTGTGTGTTAGGTATGCATTAGAGGTGTGTGTATTAGGTGTGTGTTAGGTATGCATTAGAGGTGTGTGTATTAGGTGTGTGTTAGGTATGCATTAGAGGTGTGTGTATTAGGTGTGTGTTAGGTATGCATTAGAGGTGTGTGTATTAGGTGTGTGTTAGGTATGCATTAGAGGTGTGTGTATTAGGTGTGTTTTAGGTATGTAATTAGAGGTGTGTATGTATTAGGTGTGTTTTAGGTATGTAATTAGAGGTGTGTATGTATTAGGTGTGTGTTAGGTATGCATTAGAGGTGTGTGTGTGTGTATTAGGTGTGTGTGTTAGGTATGCATTAGAGGTGTGTGTGTATGTATTAGGTGTGTGTTAGGTATGCATTAGAGGTGTGTGTGTGTATGTATTAGGTGTGTGTTAGGTATGCATTAGAGGTGTGTGTGTGTGTGTATTAGGTGTGTGTTAGGTATGCATTAGAGGTGTGTGTGTTAGGTATGCATTAGAGGTGTGTGTTTATGTATTAGGTGTGTGTTAGGTATGCATTAGAGGTGTGTGTGTGTGTGTGTTAGGTATACATTAGAGGTGTGTGTGTGTGTATTAGGTGTGTGTTAGGTATGCATTAGAGGTGTGTGTGTGTATTAGGTGTGTGTTAGGTATGCATTAGAGTTGTGTGTGTATGTAATAGGTGTGTGTTAGGTATACATTAGAGGTGTGTGTGCGTGTGTTAGGTATACATTAGAGGTGTGTGTGTGTACCTGTATAGCTACACGTGCAGCAGGGATGATCTCCTCTACTCTGATGGAGGAGCGTTCAGACAGAGACATCTGTCTATAGGAGCTCTTCTCAGGCGTTCCACACAGCGACAGCTGTCTCCCTGGTCGCCCTGCGTTACGGAATGGCCGACTAGATAGCGTGTCACCCTCTCGGATGACATCATCATCCAGCAACGACGGCATACTTTGGCCAACCAATAAGAACCTGCAGGGAAAAGGAAGATCCAATCACATTCAACCTCTAACAATGTATATTTATTTGTGGATGTGTGGTCTTGTATTGCTGTCCTCGTGGATCACAGAAATCCCCAGAAGTCTCCACAATGATAGCAAAACAAGGAAAACCTCTCCCTCATTTCCTCATGTGCCCATGAGGGCAAAAGCTATTTTAGGCTTAGGGGTTAAGTTTAGGAGTTAGGGGTTAATGTTAGGGAAAATAGGATTTTGAATGGAAATAAATGTTAGCTCCCCACAAGGCTAGAAAAACACATGTGCTGTGTGTGTGTGTGTATGTATACCTGGCCAGTTGTAGACAGATGGAGTAGACTCCCTGTCTGGTCTCATAGTCCACCTCGGAGGGAATAGAGTCCCGCTGCATCACGTTCACCACCAAACTGAGACCTCCAGCTTTCAGGAAGTTCTCACAGAAAGACTTGACACTGGTCTTAGCCATCTCATCATCTGAGGTCGGCATCAACTTAGAACTCAACACCTAATGAGAGAGAAAGAGAGATTTCAAAAGGAAGAAATGTGTGAAGTGTGTCCATGCACAAATGTGTGTGTGTGTGTGTGCGCACACCTCCAGGTTGTAGAGGACTCTGAAGGTGGACATCCCGGGAGCAGAGGATCTGAAGAGTGATTCCAAGATGGAGGCAGCACTGGGCTGGTGCTGTTGCTTAGAACCCAGAGACGGAGACCGAGAGCCTGACCCCTGACCCAGGGTGAACAATGTCTTCTACAGGAGACACACACACGTTATCACACTGGCTCAGGTCAGAGCAGTTGAACTCTCCTCATCATAATTTCAACCTAAGCACAGCGCACATATATATATATATATAATATGTACCTGGTGACTCCAGACACTGGACTCTTTGGGAACAAAGTTATCTAGAGCGTCCTGAACCTCTGGGTCTGTTGGGATCAGCAGCAGCAGCTTACGTACACGCAGAGTTATCCTGGAATACACATACACAGAACGTTATACATTTTTGACCATTCGGGAGTCAGGTCCAGATCCTTGAAGTATCTGAGTGAGTAACTCACCGTGGTTCGTCCAGGTTGGCCAGCTGGTAGAGCATCTCAAACACATTACACACCAATGCCATGACAACACCTGGAAGGGACTTCTCCTACACAAACATACACCGTTAGCACATAATCCAACTCAAACATGAACTCAATGTGTTTGCATATACATAGGCGCGTATGTGTGTGCTGTACCTGTTCCATAGCATAAGCTGAGTTGAAGACAGCGGAGCTGGAGGAGGAAGCAGAGACAGAGGACTCTGAGCTGCCACCAGAGGGTGTCCCTGTGCCAGAGCTCTTCACTGTCAGAGACTGCTCATCACTGAACCCCAGCTGGGACAGCAGCTTCTGGTCCCGGTTCATAGTCAACTACAGACAGAGAGAGAGAGTTACACAAAACACACACATTTAGTTACATATGATACACAGTCACACACACACACACACACCCCACACCCATCTTTTGGCTTACAGAGACACAAATAATACACTCACCACGCTGTCGTTGGCAAAGATCTGAACGTTGTCGACTGGACAGTTGAGATGCTCAGCAATCTTCCAGCGGATGCTGCCTATAGTCTCGTTACTGTGGGCCTCCAAGGTGAAGGTGTCTTTGGTGGACTCATAGGTGACATGTAGAGAGACAGGGTGGCCATTGAACGACGCTCCGTGAGGTAGAATGGTACGAGGCACAGAATAGAGGTCCTACACATAGAAACAGAGTCATCTTTTCATGTGTCCATCTCGTTCTTTCACCCCCCTTCTCATCACTCAAATGCAAATAGTTTGTAACTACGGGTGAATACGTTGAGGGTGAAAACCAGTTGAAATTGCTTGCTCAGTGTGATGTCAGAGCCAGAGAGAGGGGATTACCTCGATAGTGATGACATAACGCTCAGCCAATAGCAGCAGCCTCTCAATGATCACCAGCTTGGTGGACCTGGAAGGTGATTGGACAGACGTGGCTACAGTCGGCATGGTGGTGGCGGTCAGCATCTTGGTTGCCCTGGTAACAGCATGAGTCAACGTGGGCCCTCCTAGAGCTGAACTGGCTGCCTGAGAGAGAAAGAACAAGGCAAGGAGACTTCATTTCATCAAGTCAGTAAGCTTTATTAGCATAGTATGTAATTATCTTATATAATAAGTTAAACACATTCCATCTGATAGTTGTGATGAATGAAGAACTCACCTCCAGTCGTTTGTAACAATCAGCAATGAACTTCTTGTGTAAAGACACAGAATCCTACACAGACACAAAGAGTGAATACCAGAGACTGTAGTCCTGCTACACATAAACCCCCCCCCCCCCCCCCCCCCCAACACACACACACACACACCTTCTTCATTTTGGGGTTGAGGTTGGTGTAGCTGTATGTGATGATTAGCTGTATGGCCTCGTTAGCGATCTCCTCATCAGGCGTTTCCATGGCGATACGCCAGATAAAGTCCATCCCAGCCAGGTCTAGCCGCTCCACACACTACACACACACACACAAACAGGGCTAGAGTTTGTAAGTCCCACACATGATGCCACTAAATGTAGTCATGTGATAACATTTCATAAAATCCTTGAAAGTAACAAAAAATCTTATAGTTAACAGGTTACTAGTTATATCTTCTCCATTGGCAACCCTAGTGTGGAATGACTCACCAGTTGAGTCCCCTGGCGTTTCAAGCGATGGTCACACAAGTTGACATTCTCAAAGAAGGTCTTAAACAGATTAAAGCCTGAAATATCCCAAATAAAAAACACTGGTTAAAGCCACTATGTAAGCTCTACAGTGCATTCGGAAAGTAATCAGACATTTTGTTACGTTAGCCTTATTCTAAAATTGATTAAATTAGATATTTTTTTCTCTTCAATCTACACACAATACCCCATATTTTAGAATAAGGCTGTAACATACCAAAATGTGGAAAAGGTCAAGGGGTCTGAATACTTTCCGAAGGCACTGTATATAATATTAAAAGAGTGGGCCATCAAAAATGCTAACAAAATAATATATCAAATGTGTGTGTGATTATCTGTGTTTCACCATTCATAGTAATCTCGTAGGGCTCCAGTTTGAGGATCTTCTCTTTAAAGAGCTGCTGCTGAACATCACTCTCCAGATCATGCTGGCCCTTAGTGAACCACTCAAAACACATCTACACACACACAGTTAAAGTTAGTGTATACATATAGATGGAGTAGACTATGTAATATAGAGTATGTAACACGTGTGTGTACCTCTCTGTCCAGCTCGCAGACTTCGGGTCCAGAGACCAGGCAGTCCCATAGTTCTTTGGCTCTGTTCCAGACCAGGTAGAGGCTGGCCTCCTGGAGGAAGAAGGCCAGGAACCTCAGGTGGCCATCTAGATACTGGAGGGGGAGGGAGAGTGAGTCAGGAACCAGCAAAGACTTCATGTGTTTATCTCACAGATATCAAAATCCTCAATCCATCATCTCAACCACATAAACTTCTACCAAAGCAAATCAGACAGACAGACAGACAGACAGACAGACAGACAGACAGACAGACAGACAGGAGAGAGACAGACAGAACTGTACCTCCTGGTAGGTGTATCGTCCGTCCACTAGTGTGTGTCCGGTAAGTCCGTTGTTCCCAGCTGCAGACACCGCTAGTCGATGGCAGACCACCAGAGATCCTGTAATCAGTTTGACGATCTCAAAGTTCTTCTTCAAGTCCTGGATGATGCTCTGCTGGGGGAGCACATGTGCTATGAAGATGTGTCTGTGGCTTTGAATGTCTGTAATAGAGCCCGACCGATTTATCAGTTGACCGATACTGTCGGCCGATGTTAGCCTTTTACCGATGTATTTGCATCAGCGTTTAATCCATTGAAAAGGACCGATATAAGATGTGGAGAAAACACTGTTCTTCATAGAAGTTGACGTTTTGTGCATTTCATTATTTGTACTGAAGATGTCGCTCTTTAAATAGCCATAAGCCTATATTGCCTTGGCACGCTACACTAAAAGCCAATTTATGCTTGATCCTGAAATGTATGGAGGGTGCGACACAACTACGGAGCCTCTGGAGACATACGGAGGCCAAATCCAGCTCTGTACCCCTTCGCCATGTGCCTCAAGTTTTGTAACCATGAAGGGCTCCGTATGACTCCGCATTGACATGATTGGTTGATGGTAGTTGTTGATGGTAGTTGAAGGTGGGAGGTCTTCAATAAACAGAAAATCACTTCCTTAACAACTTCCTCCACAACAGCTCTGTGCTGCTCCGTGAAGCGCAAGAAGTATGAATGCCCTGACTTCTGCAGAGGCCGTATCACTGTAAATGCTGCAGGGCCAATGCAGACGTCGGATTGACCATGGAGCACCTTTTAAGACGGGCCTGTTGCGGAGTGTGTGAGTGGTGGGGAGGGGGCGGAGGGGTGTGTGTATGTTGAGACTGAGCGCCGCAGCAGGCAGGAGTCACATGAGCAGCACGCGCGCATGTCATGACAACTTTTTACCAGTTGTAGGTAGGCTATTTGGATTGTCATTATGGAGACACCTATTTCCAACCCTTTTTATATAAAACATCTTAATGTGCTAGAACTGAAATAAGGCGACAACGCACAGGAAAACTACTTTAGTCACGTTAGCTGACAATAATTATTATTTTGATGGAAAACTGCATTTTGCTTCTTACGCCGTTACGTCAACCTTATGGAAAAAGGGTTTATTGGCCAAATGTGGCAAACTCTTCTCTTGCTGCAGGAAAAAGCAGGGAAAAACATTTTGGGCTAGTTTTCAGGCTTTGTGGGCAGGTTTTGAATACCGGGCAACCCGGGAGAAGAGTGAACTATTGTGAACTAACTACTGTTTCTTAAAGGTGCTCCATGGTCAATCCGACATCTGCATTGGCCCTGCAGCATTTACAGTGATACGGCCTCTGCAGAAGTCAGGGCATTCATACTTCTACAGCACATTAGATAAATTTGATCGGAAGTGGTTTAAACTGCACTCTAATGTCGACTTTGCTTATGGAAAGCCATTACAAGTGAAGGGTTTTATGCATGCTCCGTTCTTGGGTCTCGAGTGCTACACAATGAAACTGACATTGAATGTGGAGAGTGATAAATCTGATACATTCATTTCTATGCCATGTTTTAATTTATTATTTTGACTTAACTAGACAAGTCAGTTAAGAACAAATTATTATTTACAATGACGGCTTACTCCTGCCAAATCGTAACCTGGACAACGCTGGGCCAATTGTGCGCCGCCCTATGGGACTACCAATCACGGCCGGTTGTGATACAGCCTGGAATCGAACCAGGGTCTGTAGCGATGCCTCTAGCACTGAGATGCAGTGACTTAGGCCGCTGCACAACTAGGGAGGCTACGTTGAAATGACGATATCACTGGAGTCGTTGCAAACCAATGTGCCACTTTGTGTAGCCCACCTGGAGCTGGCAAACTGACTTAATAAATAGCCTTTAACTTATTGTTGTTGTAGCCTTGTGTTATTATGCAATTATTAATTGCCATGTTTAGTTAATGAAATTGGAAGATATCAATTGTGATCATGGGTCACAATTCTATCACAACTGCAGATCAGCTGTTGTTACAATGCATTAGATTGAAGGTAAATCAGTCAGATTAGGCTAAAAGGTAAACATAAAAAATTAAAATATTTTTAAAAACAAAATGGCTGTTGAGAAGCCTTTTCAGTTCATATTCATATTATTAATATACGATTTAGTGATTGAAGACCCCAACCTCGGTAGCCTCCTCCAGCAGGCTATTGGGCAACAGAAGCACTTCTTACCTCAAAATCACCTCACTATTCATCAGGTCATCAGGTCATCAGGGGCTATAGGCTACCTGCAATTAGCATAACTAAACCAAGTTGAACCCTGATTTTAGTAGGCATAGCCTATGGCAAGTCAATCTTGTAAATAGGCCATATATAATCGTTTGTAGTCTTAACATCTCGCCCATAATAACAGCACAATTGTCAGAAAATAGCCAAACATTATTTTGAAAATTGTTTTTTGAACAGAGATTTTGAGATCCTCTGTCAAACTTTCATCCCTCAAACTCTCCGGTTGGATTTATCTATTGTTATGGACATGCACATAAGGGATTTTTTTACAATTATAAACTGGGTGGTTCGAGCCCCGAATGCTGATTGGCTGAAAGCCATGGTATATCAGACCGTATACCATGGGTATGACAAAACATTTATTTGTACCCCTCTAATTACATTGGTAACCAGTTTATAATAGCAATAAGGCACCTTGGGTGTTTGTGGTTATGGCCAATATACCACGGCTAAGGGCTGTGTCCTAGCACTTTGTGGTGCGTCGTGCATAAGAGCAGCCCTTAGCCGTGGTATATTGTTCATATACCACACCCCCTCGGGCCTTATTGCTTAATCATAGCAGTCAAACAAGTTAAATCAACATCCATTGATGGAAAACATCTGGCGAGTTTAATAAGGGCAAATCTTCTTCTCTCTTGCGGCATATTCAAATTCCATTATTAGTCACGTTAGCTGACAATAATTATTTTGATGGAAAACTGCATTTTGCTTCTTACGCCGTTACGTCAACCTTATGGAAACAGGGTTTATTGGCCAAATGTGGAAAACTCCTCTCTTGCTGCAGGAAAAAGCAGGAACATTTTTTGGGGGCTAGTTTTCAGGCTTTGTGGGCAGGTTTTAAGTAGTCATTGGGTTAGAAATTGTAGCTATACCTGGCAACCTGGGAGGAGAGTGAACAATTGTGAACTAACTACTGTTTCTATGGTGAGTGCGGAGCAAAGTGGCAAAAATGCACACGGCCATATACTGTAACGTAGAGTGTCATGAAACAACAATTGATGCTTTGCCCAAATGTAAAGTAAGTGTGGTTACAGCCCTTTAGTGAAGCCAGTGAAATCTGGGGTGTTATATTTTCTCATTGCGAAGGTTATTCCTCAACCACTGTCATTCAAATGTTTTCAGAGACCCAGAAAAAAATACCTTTACAGGAAACAAAGTAGAACTTCGTAGCTACGTTTTGATGTATGGGTTTATTGCCACTTGATAGGGACTGGTCCAAATTCACGTTTCGCCAATCATCACCCCCATTTCCATGACGTGTGCTAGCTAGCTAACTAGCTGTGCGAGAGAGTAGTTGACGCCTTTCACGGAGGGTTAGTGCTATCCAGAATCCTTGGGACCCTAACCCAAACCGTAGCGTAACCATTTGTAGGGAACGTCCCACAGATTCCAGATAGCACTAAGGCAATACTTGGTGCGAGGCAGCGCTGTGCCAGCGGGTAATTTTGTGATTTAGGTTTTTCCTTAAAGTGACAACTACCAGAATTTAGTGGCTAAAGCCCTACAATCGAAGAAAACATAGCGAAATACTAATACATTGAAAATGTGTCCCATGTCGTTGTTTTCTAGCTGGCTAGTATGAGGCAGCACATTCTTCAGAGCCAAATCAAATCTTTAGCTGGAATCCGTGCAGTTTATCCAATTTTTACTAGAGTAATACACTATTTGTCCATAAATAAAACATCTAATCTTTCTCAGTGCTCCTAAATTCTGTGGGCCTTACCTTCATTTTCTTTCCTCAAATGTAAGAAATCAACTTTGAATATCTTTGTAGGGCTGCTTTAAGCACAATCCATATAGACTTTATTTTTTATTTCAGATATATATCAGTTATCTGTGAAAATTTCCATAAAAACAAAAAACAAATCGGAATACAAAAATCACATATCAGTCCGGCTCTAGTCTGTTAGTTTTAAATGCATTACGTTAATGTGCTGTATTCATGTTTTTTAATGCTGTTGACATCTTGGACAAGTGCTCTGATGCGAGACAGGGGGTGAGGGGTAATGTGTGTGTGAGTGTGTACCTTGTCCTGTTTCTGGTAGGTCTGTTTGATGAAGGAGCGTGTGATCTCATGGAGCTGCCGCAGAGCTGGAACCACCCAGACCGCCTGGGGACTGCCCTGTTGAGAAGACTACATGCACCCACACAGGTTAGACACTAGATGAGTAGCACCCTCAGCACCCCCCCCCACCGGGCATCTACTACCCCACAATGTTTGCCACCCCCACCTTTGTTTAGAAATCACCATCACACACTAATTCATTTGTTAGAGCTTACAATGTATCAATATCTATCGTAAAACATTTGCTATGACATAACCAATGAATATAAGCAGTTGTCACAAAATATATATTTAAAACTACATGGACACCCCTTTAAATTAGTGCATTTGGTTATTTCAGCCACACCCATTGCTGACGGGTGTATAAAATCGAGCACACAGCCATGCAATCTCCATAGACAAATATTGTAGAATGGCCCATACTGAAGTGCTCAGTGAATTTCAACGTGGCACTGTCATAGGATGCCACTTTCCCAACAAGTCAGTTCGTCAAATTTCTGCCTTGCGGCCCCGGTCAACTGCTGTTATTGTGAAGTAGAAATGTTTAGGAGCAACAATGGCTCAGCCACGAAGTGGTAGGCCACATAAGCTCACAGAACAGGACCGCCGAATGCTGAAGCGAGTAAAAATCGTCTGTCCTCGGTTGCAACACTCACTACCGAGTTCCAAACTGCCTCTGGAAGCACTGTCAGTCGGGAGCCTCATGAAAATGGGTTTCCATGGTCAAGCAGCCGCACACAAGCCTAAGATCACCATGTGCAATCCCAAGCGTCAGCTGGCGTGGTGTAATGCTCGCCACTATTGGACTGGAGCTGGAGAACACAACCTGCTCCAATGCATAGTCCCAATTGTAAAGTTTGGTGGAGGAGGAATAATGATCTGGGGCTATTTTTCATGGTTCAGGCCCCTTAGTTCCGGTGAAGGAAAATCTTAAAGCTAAAGCATACAATGACATTCTAGACAATTATGTGTTTCCAACTTTGTGGCAACAGTTTGTGGAAGGCCATTTCCTGTTTCAGCATGACAATTCCTCCGTGCACAAAGCAAGGTCCATACAGAAATGGGTTGTCGAGATCGGTGTGGAAGAACTTGATGGGCTTGCACACAGCCCTGACCTCAACCCCATCGAACACCTTTGGGATGAATTGGACCACCGACTGGGAGTCAGGCCTAATCGCACAACATCAGTGCCCGACTTCAGTAACGCTCATGGCTGAATGGAAGCAAGTCCCCGGAGCAATGTTCCAACATCTAGTGTAAAGTCTCCCAGAAGAGTGGAGGCTGTTATAGCAGCAAAGGGGGACCATCTCCATATTAATGCCCATGATTTTGGAATGAGATGTTCGACGAGCAGGTGTCCACATACTATTGGTCATGTAGTGTAGGAGTGTTCCAGCATGTCAGAATAGTTTTTCTGTGGGAGAGAATGAACTCAGAAGCTGTAGATGATTAAGAGGGGAAATCAATGTCCTCAGAGCTGAGGAAGGACTGAGTCAGAGTTGACCAACACTTGACACACACAAAACAAATACAAGTCTCTGCACACTGAAAGACATGGAGACATGTCCACACGGGCACAAACATACTGCATATTCACACAGCCAGGCACGTGCACACACATATAATACTATAACCCTTGAAACAATCACAATGGCAAACATTGAATAGCCTTTTTCTGATGCAAATGCTACCCCAACGTGAAGACTGTCTGCTAGAACTCATGACGTATTGACTTTAGAATCAACAAGATGTGCTGTCGGGCCAGAACTTCTCTGCAGGCTTCACTAAACACATTCCAATTTGAATAAAACAAAGGCATTCCTTCCTCCTCTCCTTTGTGACTGCTGTAATATAGAGCAGATGAAGGAAGGAGAAGAGGAGGAGGATAAAGCAAGGTGTCTAATAGTACAGGGACATTGTCTTTCTCCGTCTCCCCCCCTACAGGCTGTTGTTGTCCAGTTTGTTGTGTTCTGTGATGCTGCGTTCATGCACACCCTGCCTGGTAAGCATGATGTGACAGAGGAACTGACAAGCTTGAGAACAAGGGAATGAACTGTGTGTGTGACTACGGTGTAAAGGAAAACAACGACTGGAGAATGTGAAACAACATTAATGCCCATGATTTTGCAATGAGATGTTCAACGAGCAGGTGTCCACATATTTTCGGAAGGTAGAAAGAAAGTTATTTGAGCAAAACATGAACCAACTATTCATAATGTCGGAATGGATTTTCTGACTGATGCAAGGTACGCTTGGATCGGTTTGAGGTTCTATGGACCGATGCACTCAGATCTTAAACATTTGTGTATCGGTGAGCCGTTACATTCCTACTATACATGCACATCACTTATCCAATAACTCACCCCTCACACCTTGACTCACACACATACCCCTTACAACCTCAATGAAGACTGGCCCAACCCACAGAGAATTAGACACCCACTGTAGTACTGGAACAGCTCTTTAAAATCAACAATACAGCAATCATTCAGTTACAAATCAACCCCCCCCCCCATCCAGCCCTCCTCCAGGATTGGTGTGTGAGAGCAGTGAGAAGATTGTAGGTAAATGCTGATTGGTCATTATAGTTTTAAGGAGAGGGGCTTCTCTTACTTTGGCCAATGAGTTTTCTTTGGCTTTCTTCTTGCCCCAGGAGCCAGTAAGAAATGAGGTCTGAATGTCGCTGGTTTTACCCTCCTCCTCAGTCTGAGTCTATAAACATAAACTGGCTTATTCAGGTTGTGTGTGTGTTCAATTGATATTAGACTTGAACTCGAAAGCTGTGAGTGACATAGCGCTTCAACCTTGAGAGAAAGTGTGTGTGTTTCTCACCTTCTTGATGTCCTCTATACATTTGATGATGTAGCAGCGTTTGACAGTCTCCTTCACAGCGTACGCGTCAGTGAGGATGGCCAGGTGTTCCTCAGACGCCTGCTGTACCAGGGAGGTGGGCAGGGTTGGCAGGTGGGCTAACTCCCACAGCACCTCCAGCACCTTCCCTGTGGTGGCCTCAGAGCGGGCCTCTCTACCGATCCTCCCAATCAGACTGAGCAGCTTCTGCCTCACACGGTCACTCTCTACCTCCCAGCTCTGGAACACACACACACACACACATTACTAACACATACAAACACACACAATTTACTGTCCCACAGAAACGTTCCTAAGCACACATACAGACCTTCTGTATAAGGACAAACAGGTGGCTGAGCTGCTCGAAGTTGAACTTGACGGCAGCCGCAGCCATGATGGTGTGGATGTTCTCAATCACCGTGGACGACTGTCCTGCCTGTATCATCCAGATCTTGGAGAGCTCGTCCAGAGACAGTTTACTGCCCAGCAACTCAATGATGCCTTTTATTCGATCACAATACTGGGCCTGGTCTATGTTACCTGGAATACACACTCCACAGTTATATTACTGGTCTATGTTACCTGGAATACACACTCCACAGTTATATTACTGGTCTATGTTACCTGGAATACACACACCACAGTTATATTACTGGTCTATGTTACCTGGAATACACACTCCACAGTTATATTACTGGTCTATGTTACCTGGAATACACACTCCACAGTTATATTACTGGTCTATGTTACCTGGAATACACACTCCACAGTTATATTACTGGTCTATGTTACCTGGAATACACACTCCACAGTTATATTACTGGTCTATGTTACCTGGAATACACACTCCACAGTTATATTACTGGTCTATGTTACCTGGAATACACACTCCACAGTTATATTACTGGTCTATGTTACCTGGAATACACACTCCACAGTTATATTACTGGTCTATGTTACCTGGAATACACACTCCACAGTTATATTACTGGTCTATGTTACCTGGAATACACACTCCACAGTTATATTACTGGTCTATGTTACCTGGAATACACACTCCACAGTTATATTACTGGTCTATGTTACCTGGAATACACACTCCACAGTTATATTACTGGTCTATGTTACCTGGAATACACACTCCACAGTTATATTACTGGTCTATGTTACCTGGAATACACACTCCACAGTTATATTACTGGTCTATGTTACCTGGAATACACACTCCACAGTTATATTACTGGTCTATGTTACCTGGAATACACACTCCACAGTTATATTACTGGTCTATGTTACCTGGAATACACACTCCACAGTTATATTACTGGTCTATGTTACCTGGAATACACACTCCACAGTTATATTACTGGTCTATGTTACCTGGAATACACACTCCACAGTTATATTACTGGTCTATGTTACCTGGAATACACACTCCACAGTTATATTACTGGTCAATGTTACCTGGAATACACACTCCACAGTTATATTACTGGTCTATGTTACCTGGAATACACACTCCACAGTTATATTACTGGTCTATGTTACCTGGAATCACTAGTCAAGATAATAGAATAACATAAATAGTAATATGTTGTTCCATTGTTAACATCGTCTTTACCCTCCAGTGCTATTGAGAGGACAGAGTTTTCCACCAGCCAGTCCAGCAGTCTGTCTGTGTCAATGGCATTCTTCACCGTCTTAGACACAGTACTCTCCTCGATCAGCTTAGTTACCTAGACACAAACACATTTTATATAACAAGAAACATCCACATGCAGAGTAACATAATAATAAGGAGAGCGGTTTGACCTCTAACTCTTGACATTGTAACCCCTGACCTCTCACCTCTTTGAGGGAGTTCATTTTGGTGGAAAAGTGAGGAGTCTTCAACATGCGTAGCAGAGTGTCCAGGCGTAGGTCGTCCACAACAGTTACCAGGGCAGTCTGGAACCTCATACACAGCAGTTTGATGGCCGACAGCAGCTCTGGGATGCTCACCAGCCTCTACAGGAGGCGAGGGGAATATAAATGATGAGCCATCACCTTACACTGCATTCATAGGAAACTCTGAACAGTCAGTCTGGGAAACAAAGATTCGCTTCAGACATGGAAGCGCATAATGAACGATTTTGGACGTTGGACACTTATATTTCTAAAGTTTCCGGGAGCTTTCCAGGGTATGTAGAACAGGGCATTGTGGGTATATAGAGCAGGGGGTATTGTGGTACCTTGTCTTTGAGATCTTTCTCCTCAAGGTTCTGAACGTAGGTGATCATCTTATGGATAACAGGATCCAACATGGGCTACATACACAAACGTAATTATTAGCCTCATTAACTAATCAACAATGCTGAGGATGTAACATTTGACGCATGGTGGAGGAAAAGATGTTACCTGCACAAGGCTGGAGTTGAGGTATTCTGCACACACAGCTAGGGGCTGGACCAGAGCAGACACACACTGCAGAGACACACACAGTTACAAACACACATAGTCTCAAAAACCAGAGTGGTCGTCTCCCACGGGCGAGGGGGTGGGGGGCTTGGGCAGCTGCATTCTCCGGTGCCAGAGAGAGATTAACATGCTAATGGTGGAGATCATCTGGGCTGTGAGAGGGATCAAATATGTGTGTGGTTCCGGTTAGGATCCTCAAAAGGAGCGATTCACACAAGGAGGCCTAAGAGTAGGCACACAACGGAGCATTTATCTGAGCGAGGCTTCAGGACTGTGTGTGTGTGTGTGTGTGTGTGTGTCCTTACCCCAATCTCTATCTCCTCGGTATTGAGTTTAGCCTGGATAGCAGTGAACCCTCCCATCTCTCCAAACTAGAGAGAGAGCAAGAAAAAAAGGACATGAAGAGAGAAACACAGTCACATCACTAAATACAGCAACAACACTGAACTATCACCGATATGTGTGTGTGCGTGTGTAGGTGGGGCTTACCAGATTGACCAAGTCTACCAGCCAGCCATGAGGCTCCTGTAGAAACAAAGGCACACATACATAGGTGATCAGTCAGTCATGTTTTTGTCCTAGAGCAACAACCATGTGACCTCACCTTCTGGTAGTTGTTGCTAGGCGACACAGCGAACATGGCTTCCTCTCCAAACACCTCGCTCCAGTTCCTCTGACACGCCTTCATACGGTTCTTAAAGTGGTACTCATTGTCTGGGTTGAAGGCCTGCACACAGAGACAGAGAGGTTATCCTTTGTAAGGGTGGTGTGATGTGATGGAGTAGCATGTGTGTACTATATGTAACAGGTGTTTGTATACCCACCATAGCCAGTACTCCCATTAGCCCAACAGGTATGGGTTCCTGTTTGACCCTCTCAGCCACCAGTTCCACCAGTAACATCAACATGTTATAGATCCCCTCATGGATCTCTGTCCCCCACTTATGGACAGCACTACTGGTCAGGAGCTACAAGAAGGGAGAGAGCGAGGGCAGGAGGAAGTAGAGTCAGTGAAAGCGGCAAAATTACACTAAACAGTCCTGTTAAAAAAAGTATTCCTTTCTTGAAACTGGTGTTATAAACAGGTTATACAGCGCTCACTCATAAGTGTTATATTTATACACACACCTCGTCTTCTTAAAGGTTCATGCATGCACACACACACACACACACACACGACTCACCTTCTTAAAGGCCTCGTGCATACACCGGTCCATAAACCGCTTACAGTTCTCATCTGCATCTGCCAGACCTGAGAGAGAGAGTGTGAGCGGAGGAGAAAGCGAGAGAGACTGTAGTTATTGTTTAACAACTGGGTGCAAAATAATAATGTGTGAAAAGCATTCAACAGGGACAACATGACACAAAACCCACACAATCACTCTCTCTTACCGTGTTTGGCTAAGCAGGTGGCTGCGACCAGACATCTGCCCAGTGACTCCTCTCTCTTGTAGGGGATGGACCAGTGGTCAGTGAACACTCGGCTCTCCAGTTCATACAGGTTAGTGGTGGGGAACTCCATACTGCCCCCAGAACAGTTCCCATTCTCATCATTACTCCTCTGAAACACAAACACTTTATAGTTCTACTGTACTTATGATGCTTTATGACAGTGTTAACAGGATGATGGAGAGGAGGGTGTGTGTGTGTTTTGCCCATTCAGTAATGCATACCAATATATGATGGATGGAAGGAGAGAGAGAGAAGCGTCAGGTTTCAGCGCTCCTCCTTCATAGAAAGAAGTGGAGCGTTAAAGTCTGGATGGAGATGAGCTTTTCTCTAAGACGCAAAGGTCAACAGGCAAACATTCCACGGTTGGGAAGCACCTACCAATCAGAAACCTCCGAACAGCACAGTCCAATCAGATACCTCTGAGGTTAAGACAGTATGGACAACTGTTGACCTACCACTTACAGAATAACTGTGGATTAACAAGTGGCCAGTTTCCCCAGACTGAGTCAACTCCAGGATCACTAAGCATGTTTATAGGAGAATCTCCATAGAATGATGTTTTAGTCTAGAAATAAACTGATCTGGGTTAATAGATAGAAAAACAGCTCCAGGTAGTAACTAGCTGCTGCTGATCCAATAGACAGTTAGCACTGTCAGTGTTAGCACTGTTTCCTGTCAGCATTAGGCATATTAACACAGTAATGATAACAGGACTAGTGTTGTTTTCCTGCATGAGGAGAAGGGGAGGACTGGAGCTCTGGGCTTCTCTCAGGGGGACAGGGTGTGGTGTCTGTGTCTTTCCGGTGTGTGTGTTTTTATGTGTGTGTGTGTGTGTGTGTGTGTGTGTGTGTGTGTTGCACAGGGCAGCTAAGTAACTGAGCCCCTAGTATGTCTGGCATATGAGACTGCAGGGCTGTGTGTGTGTGTGTGTGTAGAGCTATAATTAGGATGGGAACGCAGGGCCACAGACCTGTGACATGCATCCTAAGGCACAAACAGCAGAGACACATAACAAGCTGGAGAGGATGGAGGACAAAGAATGGGATAGAGGGAGGGAGGGTGTCTGGTACAATGGTCTGAATGTGAAATATTATTTTAACCTGGATGGACACGTTTAATTTAAAAACAAAACAAGGCTGCTTTGATGTCACAGTGCACTGTTCCTGGAAAATGGGGTACATTTAAAAACATTTCGCAACACTGTGCCCTACTGAATGCAACCCCGGTGTCGTGTTCCTTCTTAGGGACCGCTTGTCTTCAGCACCTCAACATCCCACTAAATCAACAACACCAGACACACCCTGGTGAGCAACGTCACCCTACACACCATTTCCCACAGCAATGAAGACATCTGACATGATCTACTGTGTGTAGCGAACAGAGACGTACCCACCAGAACCCTAGAGAGATACACACCTGGTGGCCGCTACACATTAGGCTTCCTCTCCACCTCGTCCTTCAACAATCCTCCCCTAGATTAATCTGTACTACAGTGGCTTCCTCTCCTATCCTTCTTTTCAATAGTCTACTGAGCCATTAACTCCTTCATTAGCACTTATCTGAGCGAACTGGAATTGTGAGAGCCAATACCATTCACCTTCACCAGTCCAGTTTGGAAATGCAGTTTTGCAAATACATTTTATCTCCAGGTGTGCATTCTCTATGCACGGCATTTACTGAGTGAAAACAGACAACTGTTGACTTGCTGTTGAAGCACCCACCCCCTCCCTCTATTCTGTACATGATTGACAGCTGTCCTCCAGCTGTCCTCCATCTGAGTTCATCACACGACAAGTGTCAAACAACCAATCAAATGAAGTCATAATTGATGAACCAGTGATATTGTATATGATACTGAATCAATGCACTAGATGCAAAACTCTAGTGATCCATTGAGATTCAGAAATGCATGGTGATGTGTTGAATCAGCATGTATCTTAACTAGATAGCTGCTTATTGAACAGTGCTTACATAGATAGCTAGTTGTCTTTGCAGGCATTGTAATGTTAATGTTTAGAAAATAGCTAGCGGGAAACACTTGATGCTAGCTGGCTAAGACTGCACCTATGCTGATGCTTTTCCAGAATATACCGACCCTACGGCCTGAACATTGCCAAGCATCACTTGCGGTACGGTTTCGGAAGCATATGGACTTTACCTTTCATATAAAATAAATAATTTTCTAAAAACTAAAAAAGGTTCAATCGCTACACACTTTTATAGGATTAGTATTTCCACACGGCCATATTTCCATGTTACAGACAGGAGACAGACAGGAGACAGAGTGGAGACAGAGTGGAGACAGGAGACAGACAGGAGACAGAGTGGAGACAGACAGGAGCCAGACAGGAGACAGAGAGGAGACAGAGTGGAGACAGAGTGGAGACAGACAGGAGACAGACAGGAGACAGAGTGGAGACAGACAGGAGACAGAGTGGAGACAGAGTGGAGACAGAGTGGAGACAGACAGGAGACAGACAGGAGACAGAGTGGAGACAGAGTGGAGACAGAGTGGAGACAGAGTGGAGACAGACAGGAGACAGGAGACAGACAGGAGACAGAGTGGAGACAGAGTGGAGACAGGAGACAGACAGAGTGGAGACAGACAGGAGACAGAGTGGAGACAGAGTGGAGACAGAGTGGAGACAGACAGGAGACAGGAGACAGACAGGAGACAGAGTGGAGACAGAGTGGAGACAGACAGGAGACAGACAGGAGACAGAGTGGAGACAGAGTGGAGACAGAGTGGAGACAGACAGGAGACAGAGTGGAGACAGACAGGAGACAGAGTGGAGACAGACAGGAGACAGAGTGGAGACAGACAGGAGACAGACAGGAGACAGACAGGAGACAGACAGGAGACAGAGTGGAGACAGACAGGAGACAGACAGGAGACAGAGTGGAGACAGAGTGGAGACAGACAGGAGACAGAGTGGAGACAGACAGGAGACAGAGTGGAGACAGAGTGGAGACAGACAGGAGACAGAGTGGACTACCTGTGCCAATTAGATACAGGGACTTCAGAAAGTCTTCACTCCCCTTGACTTTTTACACATTTTCTTGTGTTACAGCCTGAATTTAAAATGAATTCAATTGAGATATTTGGTCACTGGCCTACACCCAATAGCCCATAACATCAAAGTGGAGTTGTTTAAGAAATGTTTACAAAATAATAAAGAATGAAAAGCTGAAATGTCTTGAGTCAACCCCTTTGTTATAACATGCCTAAATAAGTTCAAATGAAAAACAATTGCTTAACATGTCACATAATAAGTTGTATGGACTCACTGTGCGTGCAATAATAGTGTTTAATAACATTACTTTTGAATGAATACCTCATCTCTGTACCCCACACAGTCAAGCAGTGAATTTCAAACAGATTCAACCACAAAGATCAGGAAGGTTTTCTAACGCCTCGCAAAAAAGAACACGTATTGGTAGATGGGTAAAAAAAAGCAGACATTGAATTGAGCATGGTGAAGTTACTAATTACACTTTGGATGATGTATCAATACACCCAATCACTACAAAGACGTCTTTCCTAGCTCAGTTACCGGAGAGGAAAGAAACCGCTCAGAGATTACACAACAAGGCCAATGGTGACTTTACAACAGTTAGTTTAATGACTGTAATATGAGAAAACTGAGGATGGATTAACAACATTGTAGTTACTCCACAATAGTAACCTTATGACAGAGTAAAAAGAAGGAAGCCTGTACAGAATAAAAATATTTAATTTATTTAACCTTTATTTAACTAAGAAAGTCAGTTAAGAACAAATTATTATTTACATTGACTGCCTACGAATTCTGTTTGCAATAAAGGCACTAAAGTAAAACTGTAGAAAATGTGGCAAAGAAATTGACTTTTTGTCCTGAATACAAAGTGCTATGTTTGGGGCAAATCCAACAGAACACGTCACTGAGTACCACTCTTGGGTATGCTTTTCATCGGCAAGGACTAGGGAGTATATTTTAAGAATAAATGGAAACGGGCTAGGTCTAAGCACAGGCAAATTCCTAGAGGAAAACCTGGTTCAGTCTGCTTTCCAACAGACACTAAAATTCCCCTTTCAGCAGGACAATAACCTAAAACACAAAGCCAAATATACACTGGAGTTGTTTACCAAGATGACATTGGATGTTCCTAAGTCGCCTAGTTACAGTTTTGACTTAAATCGAATCTATGGCAAGATTTTAAAATAGCTGTCTAGCAATGATCAACAACCAACTTGACAGAGCTTGAAAAATGTTGTACAATCCAGGTGTGCAAAGCTCTTAAAGACTTACCCAGAAAGACTGATATCTGTAGTCGCTGCCAAAGGTGATTCTAACATGTGACTCAGGGTTGTGAATACTTACGTAAATTAGATATTTCTGTATTTCATTTTCAATAAATTAGCAAACATTTCTAAAAACGTGTAGAAAAGAAAATATGAATACATTTTGAATTCAGGCTGTAACAAAAGAAAATGTGGAATAAGTCAAGAGTATAAATACTTTCTGAAGGCCCTGTATCTGCATCTCTGAAACAAAAAGGAAGCCACAAACCTGTTGTCACTGAAATATACTGTCGGCTGCAACTGTGTTAAAATCGGTGAAAACAGTGCACAGTAAGTGTGTATTTCGAAATAATTTTGATGTGATATGAAAGTAGAGGGATTTATGTCTCTAGAACCATAATTGAGAATCTATTCATGTTTAGATGGAGTATTTGTCTGTTTTGGCTTCCAGAGAAATGTCCCCTTTAAACAGAACATGGTCTAAGGAGTAACACTAGTAACACTTTAATCCAATATTGGGTTAATCCCATTCCTGCATTGAGGTAAGTTTCCAACCCATATCTTGCGCCAGCTCCACCGTTTCTAAAGGCCAATTTATGTTTGCAGTCCGGAGGCTCCAGGAGGGTGTGACGCAATTGCGGAGCATCTAGAGGCTTGCGAAGGCCAAAATGAGCTCAAAATGATGCCGTGCGCCTCCCAAATTTTGTAACAATGAGGGGGTTCTGTATAGCTCCGCATTGACATGATTGGTAGACGGTAGGCGGGGGCGGTATATCCTATATAACACAAACTCACTTCCTTGACAGCAAACATGGAGAACTTTGACAACAAGATATCATAACAAGTTCACAAATAACAAAAGATATTTATGATACCTCATGTAGGGATTTCAAAGACATGAAAATGAGTGAACTCCTGGAAAGAGATCGGGAGGTAACGGGAATAGTTGTGGTAAAGAGGTCAATGGAATGTAGACCGTGGGGATAGAACATTTACCAAATCTGATCTAACAAAGTGGATATTTGTCAAATTCGTCATGATTGATGCATTACAGGCCCACAATATGATCACTGAATTCAGATTTGGATATATTTGGCTGTTATCGCTGCATAACATTTAGAAGTTGTCTCTTTTCAGGTTTAGAAAAAGTGACTGCTAAATGATGACTCCCATTTGTATAAGCTGGTAGCATAGCTAGCATACATTAAATCGGTGTGGTAGTCAAAGTAGTTTTTAACTGTAATGCAGTTGATTGCTGACATGAACATGTATTGAGGTTGACATCCATACAAGCATTATATTCTGATTTGTACCTCGACAGTGTGAAATACACATAAATAATAGCCTAAATGTAGGCTAATTTTACTGGGGGGGCAATGGGGAGACTTGGGATGGAGAGGCAGGTGGGGAAACAGTGCTGTCTTTTTACTTCATGCTATCTTGGCTGAGCTCCTATTTTAACCACCGGGAAAGGGACTCCAACATCTCAGAAGAGGTAAGGTCTTGTCTTTTCATCTAGCCAGTTGCTTGTAATTAGCTGGATGGTTGTAGAGATTAGCCCTGAATCACTACGAGTGGTGCGGTGCAGACCAATTTATTGGATGTGTATGACAGCTCCCCGTAGCGCAAGAAGTATGACTGTTCTGACTTCTGTGGAGGACCCATCACAGTAAATACTGTACCAATAAAATGTATTTATAAAGCACTTTTTACATTAGCAGATGTCATAAAGTCCTGTACAGAAACACAGCCTAAAACCCCAAACAGCAAGCAATGCAGATGTAGAAGCACGGCGGCTAGGAAAACTCCCTAGAAAGGCAGGACCCTAGGATGAAACCTAGAGGAATCAGGCTCTGAGGGGTGGCCAGTCCTCTTCTGGCTGTGCAGGGTGGAGATGGTACATGGCCATTGTATGGCCACTGCAGACATGGGATAAACCACGCATTTAAAGCGGGAATTACAACGTTTTAAATACTTTGCAGATATGAAACAATCAGTCAATCATAACATCAGTCAAAAATATTTATTTTATGCTTCAAAACAAACTTTATAAGAGGTTTAAAAAATAGGTTTGATTTTACTCAAACTTCCATGATGTACAGTAAGGCATTGTTGTTAATATAATTCACCAATACATTTCTTGGTAGTCCAAAAAATATTGCTATCAGGTTGTAAATCACAGCTGGCCTGGTACATCGTTTGCTGCCTCCACCCATTGGAGATGCACGGTTTCAATTAATCAATATTTTGAACAAAAACGGACGACTGTAACTAAGGCTGGGAATGTCAATACAATCAAAATAACAAGGGCAATAATCACAAGTCATTCATATAGTGGCTAATAGGCTAGCGCATGTGTCAAAAACACGGATCGCGGGCCGAATAGGACAAAAAAGTGAGTATAAATGAGTCAACCGTTTCTACTTTCTAAAATTACAGCCTAATGCGCTCGCATCAGTGAATTCAACTTCAATTGCGCTGCTTTAGTGTGTCCCGTTTATAGCCCGTAGTACTATACTAAGCTAGTGTTGAGAATCATTGAACCATCTAAATATATTTTCCATAACCAAAAATAGAACAGATCTACCGCCTTTTAGACTTCCTTTCAAGTAGAATGTTAGATCTATAACTCACATTTCTATGTGAATTTGGTTGGGTCGTTACATATTGACACTACGTTTAAATGTTACAACAACCTATAGGTACATTTGCTATTTTGAGTTATGAAATACTTTTTGATTATGCACATCTGCAAGCAAAGCAGCAAAGGCTGGACGAATATGATTTCTTTCTTCTTTTGTATTAATATGTTAAAATGCTACACATTTTTTTCTAATAAAACAATGACCAGTTTGGGTTGGGTTGTTTTATTTTTTTTTGTCAAATATGGCCCATGCGCTGATTGAGTTTGACACCACTGGGCTACCGTATTCATTTATGTAGCAGCTACTTATTTATCAAGCTAAAAACCCAGAGCCTAACGTTAGCTAGTTAGCTTCTGGGAGGATGTCATGTCATTGGAGGAGTGGGTGAGTGCGACTTTTTTCCCCTCATATCGTTTTTCGGTGGCTATAGCTAGAGCTGCAGGTGTAATTTGGTTAGATAGCAAGAAATGTGAATCACTTTGCTAGCTAGTTATGCTGAACTTGAACAACTTATCCACAGTTAGCATATCAAATGTATTTGTCATCGATCAAATGGGTGCGAAGGCAAGTTCCCATTCATTTGTCAAAAAGTGGGTTGGGACAAGCATGCATTGGTAGGCACGCTGCAGAAGAACGAGCAGGCTACTATTCCCCATCGTTAATCAGTGCAATTTTGAGGGACAACTAGCTGAAAAAGTTTGAGGGTTTATCCAATGTTCCCTCATTAGATTTGACCTCATATCGCTCTAGCTAGCATTAGTTTTGATCTTGTTGTTGTTGTTTATGTGCATAGGCAACTGAGGGAGAGATCCTACCTTTTTCATGGTTTGTTCCCAAGAGGACTCCTGTGTTATTTACATATTTGCAGAAATTCATTCAGGTGTATTTTGTGGCTTTTGGCAAATGCGTTCTAATGATCTATAATCGTGCTGTTGTAACTTCGTGTAAAGACGCCAGTTCAAAGTGAATGATGGCAGGCCTGTGTGGCAAATGGTTTATTTGCATATGGGCCTACTTGTAGCTCTGATTGGCTATGATGCACCGGTCTGCGTAAACTCTGGTCCTGGACAAGATATGTTTTTAGGTTTTATTTATTAATTAATTCATTGTACAAATGCACAGCCGCATTCCCATTCTATATTGCTATAGAATTTTCACAAACGTCTTACTATATTTGATTCCCAAACATTCTATGAATTTATGAACACTTAGATATGGTCATTTAAGTTCACTTGTCTGAAAATGTTTTTATTTTTTTTAATGTAAAAAAAGGGGTTTATATTAACATATGGTATGAGATTTAATGTTGCTAAAACGCTGTCAGTTCCACTTTAATGTAACCATGACTGTGTTCCAACACCAGTGCAACTCATTGTAAACTAGCGTAAAGGTAGGGTCGGTATCTTCTGGCAAGCTGATGTTCAGACATTTTAACTTGTGGTTCTGACGGGTATGTGAGACATCAAGTTGTCAGTGAACTACAAACCATTTAAAGAGCTTTGATTATAAAATGTTTAGCACAAAATGGCCATATCAGGTTAGCCACAGGCGGTTGCGAAATCGCACCGTCTCACTCCACTAGTACAGCTATATATCCAGCTAGCGTACAATCTGCTCAGCTGTATGCAGACGTGCATTTTCCCAAGAGTGCGGAGATCACCACATTCACTCTCTGCAGACCTTTATCGGCAACTATTGCAAAACACTAACTAGTTGTTTAAAGTAAACTAACCCGCTGGTTTGCCTAATGTAGATTCGCGCAACGACCATATCCCCTCCCCCAAGCGTTGGACTAGCTAGCTACATACAGTAACCAACAAGCTAGGCAAATCTACGTTCCTGATGTTGGCTAGTGCACCCATTTTCAATATTGATCATCAAAGTACTGAATTTGCAACTCAGCTAGCCGAGGTCTGTCGAATTTTGTAGCCCGAGATTGAGAAATTACGTCCCGCATGCCGCGGGTTTTCCCTCCCTATTTTGACAGCAAGGCATGAGTATAGCGCGCTATGGAATGCTATGAGCGAGCTCTTTCTCCCCATTTAGCCGGCATCGCTAGCTAGTAGCTTTCATGCTAACTAGCTTGGTGTTCTCGCTAACTAACGTAGCCAGGGAGCTACCATCCTCAGCCTTACCTCGCTCTCCACCACATCGTGGTAAGCGGGGGGTGGGTCGAACCCTCCAGTCCCAGTCCGCCCTGTGGTCTCCGCGTCTCCACATGGGCCCGGGGCAGGGCCACTCTCCATCGGCTCATATCCATACCCAAGCCCGGGGCTTTCGTTGGTCAGGAGCGCCACAGCCTCGTTGATGTCGTTTTTCGCCAGGCGTAGCGCCTTGCGTATAGCCACAGGATCTGGGAAACCCATGCAGAGGAGGGTCGTCATGTGTTGCTCCTCTTCTGTCTCCATAGTTAGGTTGTGTGCGTCTCAGGCTAGCTAGAAACGGGGTGTAAAACAGCACAGCCCTGTAACCGTGCACGGCGCCATGTTTACAGTCACACACAGGCTGTCACGATGGTTCACTGGACGCTTCCTGTGTAGAGCGTCACCACCCTGACCCACCCATTACAAGACCAGAGGACAGAGGAGCCCTCTTTCCCCCTTTTTAGTCCAAAACATATAACGTAAGGTTGACTAACTCTGCAAACACTTGTCAAACTAACATGATTCACACCGATTCGAAGTGTTAATAATGCAACATGAATACAGGAAAAACGGCATGGAAAACTCGAGCTCACTGACGTTACACTCGAACAATCTGAAAACAATAGAATATAAAACTATCAATCAATATGAATAGGAACACTATAGCTACATTAATCATGGTATTATTGTTTGTGTGGTGGTAAAGCACCTGTCAAGGAAAAGGGTGTGGCTCGAATTTGGAATTGTAGGGGGAGGAAAATAATCAATGTCACGTGAAGCTCTGTATCATGTGACTGTAGTAGATGCAAAATGGCGGCCACGGGAGAGGAGGCTGCTGAGATGGACTGCATCTCAAGAGTTTCCTTGGCCCATCCCACCGCCCTCAGCCTGGGAGGGAGCTCAGAACCCCGGGGAGAGCCTGGCGAGACTGCCACTGAGGGCCAGGAGGTTGTGACTACGGCGCCCAAGAAGCCCATCAACAGCAGTGAGTGGTGCTTGCTAGCTAGCCCTTGTTCATGACTCTCAGTTCCATTACACATACGTAATTTGATTTAGGGGTCTTCGCTAAGAGCACATACGCTCGGTCTGAATTGTGTTTTTGCATTTACTTTTTGATGTGATATGAAAGAGGGATTTATGTTTCGAGAAGCGTACTACAATTTAATTGATTCACGTTTAAAGATTGAGTTGGCTGTTTTGGCTTCAAGAGCAAATTTGCCCTCAAATGGACGAAAAGACCAGTCCTAACTGCAAGTTGATGCGCTGTTTTAGTTATTGAAAGGAAAAAGATTAGCAACTTAGCTATCTAACTATTTTATAGCTCTGTGACCATTTATCTATCTGCTGAGTTGAATTTGGTGTTAGTATCAACACATTAGAATGCAGTAGCCCTACTAAGGGAGTGGCAAATTCATCCTTCCTCCTTGGAGAACTTAGAGACCTGTTAGTTCAAATCTGAGGGAGTGGCCAGCAACATCAGGAGGTGGGATGTTTCTCAGAAATGAAAATGGTGTAACTACTATACGTCTGTGTGTAGGTGACGGTGGGGTGGAGACTGCAGAGGAGGCCGTAGAGCCAGCAGAGCCAGACATCAATGAACTCTGTACAGACATGTTCGATAAGATGGCTGTCTTCCTACAAGGAGAACTCACTGGTCTGAATATCTGTCTGTCTCCATTTGTTGTCTATACAGGCCTATATTGTCACATACTATATATATATACTGTCTTGTCTTCAGGATAACAACACCTGTCATAAGAATCTCCTGTTGTGGAGAAAATGTCATTCTCATGCTCCCCTGTTGTCCTATTCCCAGGCACCTGTGAGGACTACCATCTACTGGAGAACATGAACAAGCTGACAAGTCTGAAGTACATGGAGATGAAAGACATCAGCATCAACATCAGCAGGAACCTGCAGGACCTCAATCATAAGTGTATGTTTATTAGTCCTTCAGATGTGACAGGGACGAAATTCTCGTAGGTCTTTACGAAAACAAAGTATAACCTTAATTTAGCTGACTTTTAATTGTGTGTGACTCTTATTGTGTGTGTTGCAGACGCCAGTCTGCAGCCCTACTTAGAACAGATAAATCAAATAGAGGAACAAGTGTCTTCTCTGGAGCAGGCTGCTTACAAACTGGACACCTACTCCAAGAAGCTGGGTAACACACACACACACACACGGCTGTGGAGAGACAGGCCATATCGTCATATTGCAGGTCTATATTTATACCAGGGCTGTAAGGGGAGAAGAGACTACTGAGTTCCAGTGTGTAACCTTCACCAGACTGACTGAAGTGGTCGATATAAATGCATATCTGTATTTTCATTCTGAGTTTCTAGGACATCTTTATTAGTCTCTATTGCAGATGTACTAATAATAGCCATGATCCAGTGTTCAGCTCAACATTAATGTTAGGGATTTGATTTAGGACAGCCTGAGAGCACCCTCTGCTATTTGAGTTTACCTCTCCACCCTGAGCTCCAACAGCAGAGAGCGCTAGCACACTGTCCCAAATCAACAGCTAAAAATACACTTCTCCTGTGTGTGACTAACTGCAGGAAGGTGAGTGAGTTCATCTCTTTTTCTGTCTCTCTGCAGAGGCCAAGTTCAAAAAACTGGAGAAGCGATGAGGATTATGGAAGGAGGAATAGGGGTACTGGTCCTCCTTCACCCAAGCTGTAGACCAAACCTAACATATACGATCTGAGGAAGCAGACCCACACCTCTACATCAGCCTGATATAGAGAGGAATGGGGCAGCCTGGGGTTGGTCGGAGGAATATCCCAGATGTTACACCTAGCATTATCATTTTGGTTGGATCATTTAAGTTGCATCTTAATACCAGGTGTAGATGGCGCTTTGGGTAGTTTGTGTCCATATTCCTGTTAACATTCCAGGTCACTCTGTCAGTCCTGTCAAAATTGCTATTCACTTCCTGGATTTACTGAGTTTATCCTGAATTGTCCCCTGCTGGGTGCACACTACTGTAGAATCACCACCCTCCTAACCTAGAAGTTAGTTACACAGATGACAACCAAATTCACTTTGACTGAAGGACATTAGCTTCTTTAAATGTTTTCCTGTGCTGCTGGCATCACTGAATTAACATGACAAAATTACCTTTATGTTTTGTGTGAATACTACTGTCTCTTAAAATCGTCATACATGTGATTGTAGCTTGTGTAAAATGTATAATTTAAAAACATTAACTTTGAACTGAAAATACATTTATCAAAGAAACTGATGTCATTTCACCAGCAGATGGCAGCGGTACTCCACGTTCATACTGCAATTCTGTGTGTGTGTTTGTAAGATTCGGGGTACATTTTATTAATCAGAGACAGTGTGATCTCCCAGAGAACATTATTGATTCACATGACATTTACACAGAAACATGCCCCTGAACTTAATCAACACACAGATAACCCCCCTACTTGTATTTATTTTATTTAACGAGGTAAGTCAGTTAAGAACAAATTCTTATTTACAATAGCCTATGGGTGCTGGGATTAAAAATATAGGACAAGAGACAACACTACATAAAGACCTAAGGTGACATAGCATAGCAGTAACACATGACAACATGGTTCAAACATTATTGGGCAAGAAGGTAGAGACAATACATCACTGGAAGCAGCCACAACTGTCAGTAAGTGTCCATGATTGAGTGAAGAGATGGAGATAAAATTGTCCAGTTTGAGTGATTTTTGCAGCTTGTTCTAGTAGCTAGCTGCAGATTACTGAAAAGAGGAGGAGCCCAGGGATGTGTGTGTGCTTTGGGGACCTTTAACAGCATGTGACTGGCAGGGCAGGACAGGTTGGAGTGCTACTGAGTTGGTTGTTCAGGTTTAAGCCAGGTGTGCTGCGTTAGATAACTAGCGTGTAGTTCACCCATGCTTTGTCTCCCTGGAGTAGTTCTAATCATGTTCTGTTAGATCACAGGTGTCAAACGCTCCTCCCTTGAATTAAGGTCACTAAGAAACTCCCCTCACCTGGTTGTCTAGGGCTTAAATTAGTTTTTTTTTTACATTTTAATTTTACCCCTTTTTCTCATCACTGCAGAATGCTGTGGTAGCCATGCTGGTTAAGTGTGCCTTGAATTTTTTTTTAAATCACTGACAGTGTCAGCAGCAAAGCACCATCTCACTTCCTCCATGCTTCATGGTGGGAATCACACATGCAGAGAGATCATCTGTTCATCTACTCTGCATCTCACAAAGATATGTCGGTTGGAACCAAAAATCTCAAATTTGGACTCATCAGACCAAAGGACAGATTTCCACCGGTCTAATGTCCATTGCTCGTGTTTCTTGGCCCAAGCAAGTCTCTTCTTATTGGTGTCCTTTAGTAGTGTTTTTTTTCAAGCAATTCAACCATAAAAGCCTGATTCACGCAGTCTCCTTTGAAAAGTTGATGTTGACATGTGTCTTACTTGAACTCTGTGAAGAATTTATTTGAGGTGCAGTTAACTAATGAACTTATCCTCTGCAGCAGAGGTAACTTTGGGTCTTCCTTTCCTGTAGCGGTCCTCATGAGAGCCAGTTTCATCATAACGCTTGATGTTTTTTGCGACTGCACTTGAAGCTTTCAGTTCTTGAAATTTGACTGATTGACTGACCTTCATGTCTTAAAGTAATGATGGACTGTCATTTCTCTTTGCTTATTTGATCTGTTCTTGCCATAATATGGACTTGTTATTTTGCCAAATAGGACTTGCTTCTGTATACCACCCCTACCATGTCACATCACAACTGATTAGCTCGAACACATTAAGAAGGAAAGAAATTACACAAATTAACTTTTAACAAGGCACACCTACTTTGAAGAATGTCAAATATATTTAGATTTGTTTAACACTTTTTTGGTTACTATATGTGTTATTTCATAGATTTGGTGTCTTCACTATTCTACGATGTAGACAATAGTAAAAATAAAGAAAAACTGTTGAATGAGTAGGTGTCCAAATGTTTTGACTGGGACTGTGTGCCTCATCACAGTTCTATCACAGAGATCTACGCAGACTTCACTGTATAGTTTCTGCTCTGACATGCACTGTCAACTGTGGGACCTTTATATAGACTGGTGTGTTTCTTTCTTAATCATGTCCAAACAAATGAATTGGCCACAAGGGGACTCCAATCAAGCTGTAGTGACGTATCAAGGATGATCAAAGGAAAATGGATGCACCTGAGCTCAGCTTGGAGTGTCATAGCAAAGGGGTGTAAATATATGTAAATGAGATATTTCTGTATTTCCAAAATGTCTCAACATGTTCCCACTTTGTCCTTATGGGGCATTGTGGGTAGATGGGTGAGGAAAAAATACATGTAATCCATTTAGAATTGAAGTGGTATGAATAGGAATTAGGAATAAAGTGACTAGGCAACAGAATAAATCATAAACAGTAGCAGCAGCATATGTGATGAGTCAAAGTTAGTGCAAAAATGGTCAGTGCAGGTAGTCTGGGTAGTTGTTTGGTTAACTATTTAACCGACTATTTAACAGTCTTATGGCTTATAAACTGGGGTAGAAACTGTTTAGGGTCCTGTTGGTTCCAGACTTGGTGCCTCTGTACCGCTTTCCGTGCAGTAGCAGAGAGAACAGTGTAGAGAGAACAGGGACACACCTCTGCACCATTACCACAGCTGCTCGCTGAACTTAAATATCGGACAAGCTTTCTATAGACTATACATGTTCCTTGCTTTCCTCAACTCGGTTGTCTGCGCGCCACGGGGCTGTCCCTTTAAGTGCCCATACAGTTTACGCTTTTATATGAATCTGTGTACCCATCGACAGACGAACACAGCCTGACAATCACACACTCTAGGACAGTGGCTTTCAGACCTATCCTTAGGGACCCCACACCACACTGTTGGGTAAGTGAGGAATTCTTAGAAAGCTCAGTTGTATTCTTTGTGTTTGTGTTTGTGGGTGTGTGTGTTTTCTGATTTGATATATGGTTTGATCTCTGGTCCGAGCACCATGTCTAACTGGGAAAGGATCTCACACACAGCAGGTCTTTCAGACCTACAGGCACCTGAGTCCCTCTGTGTGAGACTGGGGAGGGGTCAGATGGACTTTTGCATAGTGTTCATCTCCACCACATGCATGTTTGTGTGAAATTAAATGCTCCAAAATGTCTCATACCAAGACACCAACCAATGGTGACAAATACTGAACACCACTAACCCCAGAGTGAACAGCACGGTGCCTTGCTTGGCCTGCAGAACTTTCTAGAGTTTCTAGCAGCCATCTTCTGTCCAGATAATTAGTGCTGGTCAGTCAGTGGTCACGTCATTGTTGTGGTTGACACGTAATATGGCTGACGGAGAAACACAGAACTCTTCTTTGTCTTTGTTGGTTGTTTTCTGTTTTCAGACCTCAAACCAACATGTGATAAATGATTTAGAGCTATGTTTACCAATAACTCCCCCCTCCCCCCACACTCCCCTCCATTCTCTCTGTCCTGAGTTAGAGTTGGAAGCTACTCTGTCAGAAGTAGGCTCACAGCAGGGAGTGTGTGTGTGTGTGTGTGTGTGTGTGTGTGTGTGTGTGTGTGTGTGTGTGTGTGTGTGTGTGTGTGTGTGTGTGTGTGTGTGTGTGTGTGTGTGTGTGTGTGTGTGTGTGTGCCACAAAACAACCACCTTCATGGGGTGACTCCTAACTTCATAAAGATGTTTTGGAACCGAAGCAGAGTTTGTGTGTGTGTGCGCATCATGCAGGCGGGCATGTGTGTGTGTGCGTCGTGCAGGTGGGCGTGTGTGTGTGTGTGTGGTTCTGGACATTCTTGTGCACTCTGACAACAGGGCTAGACTGGACAGCTATACTGTAATGTTGCTGTTGCTGGTCCAGCCATAAAAGAGAGAAAGAGATGATATCTGTGTAAAAGGTAAAGAGAGAGACAGAGACCAACTGTATTGACCTCCATGCCTCCTCTCTGTGTCTCTGACCCCCACAGCATGGTGGCTTCATACAGGAACAAATAGGTTGAGATTTAGGTCTGTGGCGGTCATTACATTTTGTCAGCTGGTAGAGTAAAAGGTAGAGTAAAAGCCACATGACAGCCTGCTTGGAGTTTGCCAAAGGGCACCTAAAGGACTCTCAGACCATGAGAAACAAGCTTATCTGGTTTGATGAAACCAAGATTGAACTCTTTGGCCTGAATGCCAAGCATCTGGAGGAAACCTGGCACCATCCCTAAGGTGAAGCATGGTGGTGGCAGCATCATGCTTTGTGGATGTTTTTCAGTGGCATGGACTGGGAGACTAGTCAGGATCGAGGGAAAGATGAACAGAGCAAAGTACAGAGAGATCCTTGATGAAAACCTGCTCCAGGCTGCTCAGGATCTCAGACTGGGGCGAAGGTTCACCTTCCAACAGAACAATGACCCTAAGCACACAGCCAAGACAACGCAGGAGGGGCTTCGGGACAAGTCTCTGAATGTCCTTGAGTGGCCACAGTCAGACTTGAACCTGATTGAACATCTTTGGAGAGGCCTACAAATAGTTGTGCAGCGAGGCTCACCATCCAACATGACAGATCTTGAGAGGATCTGCAGAGAAGAATGGGAGAAACTCCCCAAATACAGGTGTGCCAAGCTTGTAGGGTCATTCCCAAGAAGACTCGGGCCTGTAATCACTGCCAAAGGTGTTTCAACAAAGTACTGAGTAAAGGGTCTGAATACTTATGTAAATGTAATATTTCAGTTTTATATTTTTAATACATTTGCAAAAATGTTCAAACCTGTTCTTGCTTTGTCATTATGGGGTATTGTGTAAAGATTGATGAGGGGAAAAAACAATTGAATCAATTTTAGAATAAGGCTGCAATGTAACAAAATGTGGAAAAAGTCAAGAGGTCTGAATACTTTCCGAATACACTGTATTAGGCTATTTCATCTCATTATAAATGCAGCAATGCATTAGGCTATAAATACAAATGTTCCAATAGCAGGAAAACACCATTCTCAAAAGTGACCACTAATGTGAATGTTATGCATGTAATGCTTTTATTATAAAGGTGCATTTTTATGGTGAAAATGATCTTCCCCAACTTGAAACTCACACACTGTGTATTTATACCAGTTAGTCTCTACACCCGTTGTAAAGTGGATTGATGTGCTTCATTTTAAAGAAGTTACTTGGCCACTTCAGTTGTGATAGAAACCTTATCAAAACATATATAGGCCTATGGGCTAGGCTACATGAGGTGTGTGACTATGATTTGAAAAATGCATGCGCAATTTCTTGCCTTAAGCTGGGCATCATTCACAAGTGATAATAATTCATTCACAAGTGATAATATATCATTCACAATATAATATTGTCACCCATCACACTATTCTTGATTTAGTCTTGCCTTTACATATACTAAATAATATATGTGTGAAATTAGTATTGATTTAGAATGGACCATTATCATGTACCTTTCTTGAAACAGGGCATCGATGCACTTAAATAGTGAATGGAGGATGCTTTTCACGTGGTTCATTTTCATACCAGCCAGGTAGGCTATACTCTTGTTGTAAATATAATTAATGTGCTTAATATTAGGAAAGTTGAGAAATAAGTATAGTAGGTAAGCCTATAGAAAGCTGATGGGATCCTCTTTTAAATAGAGACCATCAAAACTCTGTTTTATCACACAATTGCATTGCCTATAGAAATGTTGCGCAACATGAGCTCATGGGCTCTCATGAAGTGTTTGATTAGATTTTCAACTACATTTACATTGATGTCAGAGTGATTAGAGGGACAATAGAGTGCCGAGGACCAGGTAGTTATCAAGTTTGGTAGGCTACTAATGGCCATCAGCAGCATCAGAGCTTGGAGAAGCCTAATTACCGTGACTAAAAGGTCACGTGGAATTTGACTGCCCTCATGACTTGGTAGGTTATACAGTCATCTTTATAGCTAGTTGCAATAGGGTTAGGTAATATCAGAAATAAGACCGCTTCTCAGCAGCTATAAATAAACACACATACACTGTATATTATATATATATTATATATATATTATTATATTATGCATGTAATGCTTTTATTATAAAGGTGCATTTTTATGGTGAAAATGATCTTCCCCAAACTTGAAACTCACACACTGTGTATTTATACCAGTTAGTCTCTACACCCGTTGTAAAGTGGATTGATGTGCTTATATCTATGCACATACAGTTGAAGTCGGAAGTTTACATACACTTAGGTTGGGGCCATTAAAACTTGTTTTCAACCACTCCACATATTTCTTGTTAACAAACTTTTGGAGAAATGTCCTCTGGTCTGATGAAACAAAAATAGAACTGTTTGGCCACAATGACCATCGTTATGTTTGGAGGAAAAAGGGGGATGCTTGCAAGCCGAAGATCACCATCCCAACCGTGAGGCACGGGGGTGGCAGCAACATGTTGTAGGGGTGCTTCGCTGCAGGAGGGACTGGTGCACTTCACAAAATAGATGGCATCATGAGGAAAGACAATTATGAGGATATATTGAAGCAACATCTCAAGACATCAGTCAGGAAGATAAAGCTTGGTCGCAAACGGGTCTTCCAAATGGACAATGACCCCAAGCATACTTCCAAAGTTGTGGCAAAATGGCTTAAGGACAACAAAGTCAAGGTATTGGAGTGGCCATCACAAAGCCCTGACCTCAACCCTATAGAAAATTTGTGGGCAGAATTGAAAAAGCGTGTGAGAGCAAGGAGGCCTTCAATCCTGACTCAGTTACTCCAGCTCTGTCAGGAGGAATGGGCCAAAATTCACCCAACTTGTTGTGGGAAGCTTGTGGAAGGCTACCCGAAACGTTTGACCCAAGTTAACAATTTAAAGGCAATGCTACCAAATACTAATTGAGTGTATGTTAGCTTCTGACTCACTGGGAATGTGATAAAATAAATAAAAGCTGAAAGAAATCATTCTCTCTACTATCATTCTGACATTTCACATTCTTAAAATAAAGTGGTGATCCTAACTGACCTAAGACAGGGAATTTTTACGAGGATTAAATGTCAGGAATTGTGAAAATCTGAGTTTAAATGTATATGGCTAAGGTGTATGTAAACTTCCGACTTCAACTGTAAATGCATCCCAATATAGCTATAAAAACACAGTATACACACAGATACAACATCCTCATGATCCCTACAGTAAATATCCTTCCCACCGAAGCATAGAGGAAAAGGAAACGGCTATAAGAAGACCGGCACAGAAGACCTTGGGTGTGTGTGTTTATTAATGTGGGTGTATTTCGTGTGTGAAAGGTTACATTAAGTGTGTGTGTGTGTGTAAACCTTGTACTGTGAAGTCCCTGGGTGTGTCGTCCGTGCCACAAGTTGACCCTCTAGTTCCCGCTGTGCGACGTCATCTCTCTTCCCTCCTTTGTTTCCCTGCTCAGGAGGAACTTTCTAAAATGGTCTTTTTGTTTAAACGTTCACAACAGCCCTATTTCCTCTGGAGTAGGGCTGTGGAGTGTGTGTGTGCATTATTGATGCTCTATAAAGTACTTCCTGAAAACAGGAACCATAAGGAAATAGGCGAGGATGAGGAAGGGTGTGAGTCTTCCTCTCTGATATTATTTATACTTTATTTATATGGTATTTATACATGTTTCATAACTTTGTGTCCCCGTGGAGGTCTGTCCAGCTTGTATTGACACACACCCATTAACAATACTATATTTAGACCCGCAGTCAGGCATTACAGGTGCAAAGCACCCAAATATTTCTGAGGTCTTAGATGCATGGTCTTACCTCTGTAAAGAGTAAACTCTGACCCAGACAACCACAAGCATTATGGGATTTATTTTCCCTGGGGGGTCTTTAGCAACCGTGAAGTTATGTTCTCACTGCGTTTCAGCAAACACAATGTATCTGTTGTTTAGAAACTATTATGGAATGGTTGCATTGACATTGTGAAAGCGATGTAGTTACCCCTATGATGTGATAGTTGTGGTTACATTGTTAAAGCGTTGTAGTTACGTAGTGAAAGAATTGTGTATGTGGAAAGGGTTCTACATGGAACCCAAAAGGGTTTTATCTGCAACCGAAAAGGGTTCTTCAAAGGGTGCTCCTATAGGGGCAACTGAACAACCCTTTTAGGTTCTAGATATGACTTTTTTTTCTTAGATTGTAGTGTGCAAGAGTTGTGTTAATCACAGTTCTGTGAGGTTGATTGCCTTTTATGAATAACTGCTCACCAGTCTCACACGCACACACACCCAACATACACAGAGCTTTCCAACAGCGGAAACACACATGCGTTTCTCCTCAGTGCTCAGCCAGGTAAATTGGAGTTTTCCAGTAAACACTGAGCCAGTAGCACAGACCTGGGCAATTATTTTCCATGGAGGGCCACATTAGAATATATTTTTGTCCTCGTGGGCCAGAATCAGATTACAGGATTATACATCATGTGTATGACTGTGTTGACAGATATATCTACTGTAAATCTACTGTAAATCACGTCCAGATATGCTACTTATTTTACTTTTAAAACATGCACAGAAATAAACCACATCCATGCTCTCCTTTTGGTAGGTATTTTCATTATTAAACATGCAATGAACTACACAGAGGGAAAAGTACACTGTGCATTCAGCACCATGGACAAAACTCTTGTTAATGGGTACAAAAACACAACAAAGAGAGAGAGCTCAACATTACATTTAAACTACTCAATCAGTGTGGGGAGTGAAGTCTCTAATGGGCATTGACTAGAGCAGTGAAGTCAGGTATAGTTTCTGACGTCGATATGCGCAGGATTACTGAGGTGAGGGTCAGTAAGAGATGATTTGTACTTTGACTTGTTATATTTCATCACTGAAAGAGGCAGTTCACATACATACGTTCCCTCAACAGTACAAACATCTTCTGAGCATGACTCCTAATCTTTGGAAAGTTATGGTCATCGAGAGACGCGTAGAACCTCGTCAGTGACATTGTTTTGAATAGCTTTCCTATCACTGCATCAGACTGAAGATCGATAAGCTCAAGTTCAAATCAAACTTTATTTGTCACATGCGCCGAATACAACAAGACCTTACTGTGAAATGCTTACTTACAAGCCCTTAACCAACAGTGCAGTTCAAGAAGAGTTAAGAAAATATTTACCAAATAAACTAAAGTAAAAAATAATAAAAGTAACACAATAAAATAACAATAACGAGGCTATATACAGGGGGTACCGGTACAGAGTCCGTGTGTGGGTTACAGGTTAATTGAGATAATTTGTACATGTAGGTAGGGGTGAATGTAAATAGTCCAGTGGCCATTTGATTAATTGTTCAGCAATCTTATGACTTGGGGGTAGAAGCTGTTAAGGAGCCTTTTTGTCCTAGACTTGGCGCTCTGGTACCGCTTGCCATGCGGTAGTAGAGAGAACAGTCTATGACATGGGTGACCGGGGTCTCTGACAATATTATGGGCTTTCCTCTGACACCGCCTAGTATATAGGCCCTGGATGGCAGGAAGCTTTGCCACAGTGATGTACTGGGCCGTATGCACTACCGTCTGTAGCGCCTTACGGTCGGATGCCAAGCAGTTGCCATACCAGGCCATGATGTAACCGGTCAGGATGCTCTCGATGGTGCAGCTGTAGAACTTTTTGAGGATCTGGGGACCCATGACAAATCTTTTCAGTCTCCTGGGGAGTAAAAGGTTTTGTCGTGTTCTCTTTACGACTGTCTTGGTGTGTTTGGACCATGATAGTTTGTTGGTGATGTGGACACCAAGGAACTTGAAACTCTCGACCTGCTCCACTACAGCCCCATCGATGTTAATGGGGGCCTGTTCGGCCCGCCTTTTCCTGTAGTCCACGATCAACTCCTTTGTCTTGCTCAAATTGAGGGAGAGGTTGTTGTCCTGGCACCACACTGACAGTTCTCTGACCTCCTCTCTATAGGCTATCTCATCGTTGTCGGTGATCAGGTTATCAAGTTGCAGGTCAGTGGGAAAGTTATCCACAATGAAGGTGAAAGGAGAGGAAACCATTTTCCAATACTTTGAAATCCTCAAAACGATGAGTAAACTCACCGTTCAAAGCACACAGCAGTGATGTATACTTCTCCCGCTGGTCATCTGATAGCGAACAGACTAGTAGTGTCAGAAGGTCATCTGATAGCGAACAGACTAGTAGTGTCAGAAGGTCATCTGATAGCGAACAGACTAGTAGGTTCGGAAGGTGGGTGAAATTGTTGGCTTCGACTTGGCGGGTCAGGAGAAGTAATTTTCCCTTGAAGGCTTTGTAGTTTAGAATTCAGTTTATTCATGAGGGCCATGGTTTCCATGGTGAAGGCAAAATCAGCCAACCATTCTTTATCTTGCAATTGAGGGAAATCCACATATTTTCCTTTCATTTTCAAAAACTCAACAATCTCCCATTTCAGGTCCCACACCCTTTTAATAACACCTTCCCCAAACTCAGCCATCTCACGTTTGTGTGGTAGGGGAGATCTGCATGACCCAACTCTCTCTTTCAACAGTGAGACAAACAGCCTGTGGTTTAAAGAATTTGCTCTTATGAAGTTTACCACTTTAGTGACTGTATCCACAACATGGCTCATTTTCAGAACACATTTACAGATCACCTCCTGATGAATAATGCAATGCAAGATTATTTGATCTTGTATCCTTTTCAAAAGGCCAAGGTTATTTCCTGTCAAGTTTGGGCACCCATCAGTGGTCACACTGGATAACTTTTCAAAACTCAGTCCCAGCTTTGCCACATACTTATTAACCTCCTCCAATAAATCTTTCCCTGTGGTTGTTCTCTTCATTGACAGCACTGAAGCAAGCTCCTCTGTAATTTCCAAGTCTGGGGTTATGCCTCGTAAGAATATCAACAACTACACTGTGTCACGTGCATCACTGCTCTCATCCAGGGCCAAGGAGAAATCCTTTACCTTGTCTTTCAACTGTTGATCCATATTCTCTGCTATGTCCTCAACACGCCGCGTCACTGTTCGTCTTGACAGGGAAGTACTGCTGCAGAGTCAATTAAATGTTATTTTATTAATTTAATGGCTTGCAATGTTTTGCAATTTTGTGGGACATTACATAGCTAGCTCTCGCAATTCCGATGTTTGCTGAATGCAGTTTTGTGAAAAGTCCTTGCTGCTTCTGCAACTGAGAAAGCAACTCTTTCAATGCACTTGCCCTCTGCTCAGAAGACATTCCTATGTTTCTCTGCATGCCTTGTCTGAAAGATTCGGGACAAGTTGTAGTCTTTCAAGACAGCGATGCTCTCTTTGCACGATAAGTACACAGCTTTCCCTGATACCTCAATAAAGAAACATTTTGATGTCCACTCTCACTGGAACAACCTACATTCATTATCTACTTTCATTTTCTTTTAAATCTTTGAAAACTCATTTTTGCGCAATTTGTAACTGTGAGGTGTGTGTCAGCCTGTCAGTCACTGTCTGCCGCGTACAGTCCCCGGGCCGGCCTTTGCACAGGCCTGCAGTAGCAGAACAACAATGACAGAGAGTCATGTGAGAGAGAGAGACTTTCAGAGTCGGTACTTCAGAGTTTTGCATAGGTCAGAGTGCTGATACTCGTCCTCCAGGGATAATCCACATGCCTGACAGATCTATCTGGGAACTCTGATTAATCAAACAGACCTGTCGTGTGTGTGTGTGTGTGTGTGTGTGTGTGTGTGTGTGTGTGTGCATGTGTGCGTGCGTGTGTGCGTGTGTGTGTTTGTGTGTGTGTGTGTTTGTGTGGAAGTTCAGGCATTGAGTACCAACAACATGGCAGCACATTCATGCGGTATCATCTTCTCTTCTCTCCTCTTCCTGCTCCTCTCTCTTCCAGGAACAAGACCATCAAGAGTCCATCAGCTCTATTTACAGTCCTATCTGTGTGTGAACGTGTGTGCGAGCGAGCCAGAGTGACACCAGACACACACGTCTCTGTCAGCCTCAACACCTTTCTCCCCCTTCTCCTTACCCACTGCCATGAACTGACCCACTCTCTCAAAGGGGTATCATCATATATAGGAAACGAGAACACCCTTGATGTGTCTACAGCTGAGTTCATGGCCACGAAAGCTGTATACCATCGCCGGCCCCCTACTCTGTCCTGCTGATGGTTCTTCCTGCTGTCACATCTCCTGCCAACACAGACAGACAGACAGACAGACAGAGAGACAGACAGACAGACAGACAGAGAGAGAGAGAGAGAGAGAGAGAGAGAGAGAGAGAGAGAGAGAGAGAGAGAGAGAGAGAGAGAGAGAGAGAGAGAGAGAGAGAGAGAGAGAGAGAGAGAGAGAGAGAGAGAGAGAGAGAGAGAGAGAGAGAGAGAGAGAGAGAGAGAGAGAGAGAGAGAGAGAGAGAGAGAACTGGCGTGTGTGCCTGGCTCAGAAACAGAGAGCTGTACTAACATTAACATTTAGATCAACAGCATCTGGTAGGAGGATTGAGCCAGTACACGCACGCTCACACACACGCATGCAGTCACACACATACACACTCCCAGCAGTCAGAAATGGAGAGAGTGTCTGGTCTTTGATCAGTCTGGACAAACAACAGGCTGTCTAATGACTCAACAACAGAAACATGCTGCAACCTCTTCCTTTCTTTCGCAGTTTTTCAGTCTTACCGTCTGCTAACCATTACCGTAGGATGGAGAAAACCACAATCAACTTTCTGGCCACACTCCTGCCACACACAAGTTATTGTGTGTGTGCTTGTGCGCTTGCGCGTCCATGCTTGCCTGCCTCCTTGTGTGCGTGCATGCACGTCCATGTGTGTGTCAGTCCCTTGTGCGTGTGTGTGTGAATGTGTGGTGCGAGTGTGTGTTACTGCGTGTTGCATGTTTGCGTGAGTGTGTCACTACTGGGGGCAGGGTAGTGACGTCAGTCTCTGTAGTGTCTGACAGAAAGGATGTCCTGTGGGCAGGGCTGTTTACCTGGAGCCTTGGAGGAATCAGGGGTGTCAGCTCAATGCACAGAGAGATAACGAGAGAGGAGGAGAGAGAACAAAAAGTGACAAAGAGAAAAGGAGAACAGTGTATATTCATGGCACATGTAACAACGTGGCAGACTGTAAGAAAGGGAAAGGAGAGAGGGAGGAAACGGAGAGTGGGAATACAGGAAGAGAGTAGGAGAGTGTTAAAAGGAGAGAGTGGGAAATGAAAGGGGGAATGGAGTCATTAAAGGATAAGGATGAAACGGAAGGAGAAGAGGAAAAGGGGAATAGTGAAATGTGACTCAGCAATAATCAATAAAACACTCTACATTCTGTGTGTGTGTGTTGGCCAGGCCTGTTAGTGCACTCAGCTGCAGTGTATCCCCCAGCATGCTTTGCAGTGTTCCAAGATCAACAGCAGAGGCTTTGGAGCTGGAGAGGCTATTTCCTGCCCCCACAACCCCCCACCGACTTGAGAGAGGCATTGCATAGTGATATCAGGGGTCCAACGTCAGAAGATGGCTAGCCCCTGAGGTTCAAGTTGGCATTGCAGGGTTTGGGTTGAGTATTGATCAGAGGCCTGTGTGCGTGCGTGCGTGCGTGCGTGCGTGCGTGCGTGCGTGCGTGCGTGCGTGCGTGGGAGACTGCAGGGATGTTTATATTGAAGGATGAACCAGGAGCAGCCAGCTGGTTTGAGTTCAAGACAATAAGACAGATTCAACCTGCATGTGGTTTTCGTTTAACATCCCCTTCTCCCTCCTCCCTTCACTTGTCCCCCCTTCTCTCTCTCATCCACACTAAAGGCTGAGTCATCTGCCTCTCCCTACCTTCCTTGATCCCTGAATTTCCTGGGCAATCTCTCCTCACCATTGAGATAGGGTGTATGTTTCAACGGGTTGGGGGAGGGAGAATGGGAATGATGTAAATGTATGAGAGCCAAATGTCTATCAATAACCCATTCTCCAGCCTGCCTGTTGTGATGTGTATTAATGTCCAGTGTATGAAGTCATGTTGACATTACCATCAGAGCAACACACTGTCCTGCTGTTCCACCCCAGAGAGAATCTCCCCCTCCTCCTGCTGTTCCACACCAGAAAGAACCTCCTCCTCCTGCTGTTCCACCCTAGAGAGAATCTCATCCTCCTGTTGATCTACCCCAGAGAGAATCTCCTCTTCCTCCTGCTGTTCCACCCCAGAGAGAATATCCTCCTCCTCCTGCTGTTCCACCCCAGAGAGAATCTCCTCCTCCTCCTGCTGTTCCACACCAGAAAGAACCTCCTCCTCCTGCTGTTCCACCCCAGAAAGAACCTCCTCCTGCTGTTCCACCCTAGAGAGAATCTCCTCCTCCTATTGTTCTACCCCAGAGAGAATCTCCTCTTCCTCCTGCTGTTCCACCCCAGAGAGAATCTCCTCCTCCTGCTGTTCCACCCAGAGAGAATCTTCTCTTCCTCCTGCTGTTCCACCCCAGAGAGAATCTCCTCCACCTGCTGTTCCACCCCAGAGAGAATCTCCTCCTCCTGCTGTTCCACCCCAGAGAGAATCTCCTCCTCCTGCTGTTTCACCCCAGAGAGAATCTCCTCCTCCTGCTGTTTCACCCCAGAGAGAATCTCCTCCACCTGCTGTTTCACCCCAGAGAGAATCTCCTCCACCTGCTGTTCCACCCCAGAGAGAATCTCCTCCTCCATTGTCCTGTTTGACCTAAGTGTGTTCAGCAGGACACAACATAGAACAAAAAAAACAAGTGTTTCTTATTGGACAAGTTTCACCTCATTTTAAAACGTTTTCTCCTTTTTCGTATCAACTAACCCTGATAACCATGTGGTCCAAACCCTTTCATCACTCCCCAGGCTGTGGTCGATGTTGGTCAGTGTGAGACTGGTTGATCTGTGGTCAGAATCTCCAGCAGGAAGAGGTAATGTGGAGGTTTCTGGAAATGCTCGTTAAGACTGCCAACAGTATGATGAGTAATCATGAGGTCAGCAGATGAGTCAGAGTACAGCGGGATGAGAGGTGCAGAGGGATGAGTGGGAGAGACAGATGGGTGCAAAGGGAATAGAGAGAATTAAGTGTATTTTCACACATAGTTTTGAGCTATAGTTTGAATCAGAGTTAGATTATTTGTTACATAGCTTCTTTTTTTTTTGGTCCAGTTGATTTCACATTGCCAAATGTCAAACGAACTAAAACGCCTAAACAAACCCATGTCTATGCAATTCATTTGTTTAATGGACAGAAATGCTCATGTTAAATAATCTATGATTATCATGAAGCATCACTTGTGTGTACCAATCTTCATAGTACTGTGGCTCTGGTCTTCAAACAACAAATGCGAGAGGAAACTGCCTGTGACTTGAATAGGCTATATTCAGTAGCCTGTATCCCCGGTATAGCCACCGTCTCCCCTATTCTGCATAAATGTGTTGTTATACTCAGAATGTTGCACAGATCTCAAGTTCTGATGCTGCATGCTGCATTTCATCAAATGCTCCCAGTCGAACAACCAATAAGACTGCGCGACTCTGGTTCTTTTCCTGTGTTTGGTCCAGACAGCGTTCTCACCTACAGTGGACCCCACCACGGTACACAATTGAATCGAACCAAGACCACCTATTTTGAGGGAACCACTTTGCATTGCTTAGTGCACTCCAGAGTGTGGATAGTGTTCACACCAGTCCAAACATACCGAACTAAGGGGGTAAACACACCAGAGATGGGGAACAACACTCAAAACCAATATGGTAATATGGTGAAAAAGACCCCTAGAATATATCTGAAGCAACGAACAAAAAAACGAACAAAAAAACAACTCCCAAACACATGTTGCACGTACGAATGAACACACACTGCCCTGATAAAAGCTTGGCTTGAACTCTTGCTACTGCCATTGGGGACAGTGAATGAAGTTGCAGTGAGGCTGTGTTGTATTTGTCTCCAAAAATTGTTTGAAATGTTTTCAATTCAATTACATTTGTAGGTCAGCTTCTCAGTCATCGCAGAATCAGACACGCACCCAAGTATTTAGCTCATACACACACACACACCCACCCACCCTCAGGCCCTCATTGGACAGAGTATAAATAAAGCAGATGTGGAAATTAGTGCATCTGTGTTGAATTAGACGCCACAGTATGGATAAACTCATTACTGTAACGCAAAGGGGGAGATGGGGAGGCAGCGCAAGAGACGTGGGTTGTGTTCCTCTCAGTGTAAAATGAATGGCGGTTTGTTTCCAGATCACATGTGGATCTGATTCCTTTGACAAATATTTCCCAAACATGTAGATTTTTTTTCATCCTCAGAATGAAAAGTGAGTTAAAAAAATTATAGCAATACAGGGCCATAGCTACATATGAGGAAACAGAGGTCCGAACCTGGTAAGTGTTTTCAAATATATATATTTTTTCTTTTTTCAGGGACTCAGTCGGTGTCTCAACTTACTGTTGAGAGTTAGAAACTTGGTTGTGCATTAGCCCATGTCAGTTAACATTTTTTAGATTGGTTAGTTGACTTCGCCAGCTATCAAAACTTGTAATAATCATGGCCGAATACCGATCAGGTACGCAGGGCACAATATTTTCTCCCCACCCCGTGGCAAAATGTGTACAATTTCAGGAAATTTTCTGTAAGTTAGATTTTTGTTTTTGAAAAAAGGTTTTGTAAAGTACCATTTCTGCTAACAGATCAAGGTCTCCACATCAGTTTTCCTGCTCACAGTTCATGTGTGACGGCTAATTGTAAAGTTAATAGTTTATGTGTTTGTGAAAAGGGCTCGACAAAACCTTTCCCCCCTCAGGTGACTGAAAAGATTTGGCATGGGTCCTCAGCTCTTTAAAAGGTTCTACAGCTGCACCATCGAGAGCATCCTGACTGGTTGCATCACCGCCTGGTATGGCAACTGCTCGGACTCTGACCACAAGGCACTACAGAGGGTAGTGCTTACGGCCCAGTACATCACCGGGGCCAAGCTTCCTGCTATCCAGGACCTCTATACCAGGCAGTGTCAGAGGAAGGCCCTAAAAATTGTCAATGACTCCAGTCACCCTAGTCATAGACTGTTCTCTCTGCTACCGCACGGCAAACGGTACCGGAGCGCCAAGTCTAGGTCCAAGAGGCTTCTAAACAGCTTCTACCCCCAAGCCATAAGATTCCTGTACACCTAATTAAATGTCCACCCAGACTATTTCCATTGCCCCCCTCCCTTTTACACCACTGCTGTTGTTATCATCTATGCATAGTCACTTTAATAACTCTACCCACATGTACATACTGTATTACCTCAACTAACCGGTGCCCCCACACATTGACTCTGTACTGGTACCCCCCTGTGGATAGTCTCACTATTGTTATTTTACTGCTGCTCTTTAACTACTTGTTATTTTTATTTATTTTTCTTATCCACATTTTTTTCTTTTTTTAAAACTGCATTGTTGGTTAGGGGCTCGTAAATAAGCATTTCACTGTAAGGTGACACCTGTTGAATTTAGCGCATGTGACTAATAAAATTTGATTTGATTTGAGATTGACTGAGGTGAATGAAGCTACATGCAGCAATCAATGTGTGATAATGGATAGGGTAATTTATGCTTGTTTTTGCTGTTCTCCAAATAGTATTTTTGCGTTGTATCGAAATGCAATAAATGAGCTTGAACTTCTTTACTGGAGTCGAAGCCTCCCGACCTCACTAAAACTCAGACCCTAGGTACGACCTGTAGAAACAGACATTGAACAAAAAAATATTAAAGGCAAGCTCATTTGTATGCATGACTTTAAATAAAGTGAGCAGGTCTTGTCAACATTTTCAATCGATGAAAGAATGTACGACTTACTGTTTCTTTTTCGGAAACATGCAAGACAATTTTACATAGTTCCATTGGAAAATGACTGGCAAAGCATTATACCTGTGTTCTAAGAGATCAAATCATTGTCATGTCAATGTCTAATCACCATCTATAGGTCAGCCAATATATCCCATAGATACATGTCTGAAGAGGAAGAAGGGAGTAATATTGACAACTCATTGGGCATATTAATATGAAGGGTCATAGTTGTGGTAATTTTTTATCCCTGATGGCTACACAAATAATGTATGACAATGGGCAACACATCCTCCGGAAATGATGGGAATGAGAGTCAGTATTAAACACATTTTTATGCAAATAAATATATGGCAGTGTTATCAGCTAACAATATGTGAATGTACTGACTCTGCCATGGAAATAGTGTGTGGGAAACAGTGTGGCTAAATCTAACGTAAATCTACGTTATTTCTCAACAGCTACTTTAAGGTCAAAGTGAAGTGACAAGGTACATTCTTACACAGGAGACTCGAAGTCAATCTTAAATTAATCTTTGTTTATTGTCAGCGCACTGGAGAGGTTCCAACAAACTTGATGCACATTGTGAACGTCTGTCAGGAGCTCTGATGGGACAGTCCCGTTTAGTTCCCTTATGTACTGACAAGTCATATTTGCATGATTTAGCTTATTCATGATAAATGAATCAATAACGATTGCTTCATTCATGTGACTGTCCAATACTGGGTCATGCATGTGACAGACCAATACCTCACAAGGCTTATTTTCTCTAAGCTGAGACCTTGAAATGGAGATATCCCTAACAATTGGCATTGTTCACAGCTCCAGAATTGGCATTGTTCACAGCTCCAAAATTGGCATTGTTCACAGCTCCAGAATTGGCATTGTTCACAGCTCCAGAATTGGCATTGTTCACAGCTCCAGAATTGCCTGCATTGGCAATAGCAGCAATAAGTGTAGAAGCTGCAACATCAGGAGGAAAATAAGAGATCTGGCAGTGTCTGGGGATCGAGAGAAGTGACAACCTACAAGCAGCACTCCTGTAAAATTAACATCAACACTTAGATTGTAGTAAAGCTACATTATGACAAGAAAATCTGCGTAGACCAGGAACACTGTTAGTTGAGGCAAATAAGGGTTTAGGGGATTTTTAGAACACATTACAATTATTGATTGTGACATTTGTCATACATGTCTGAAATAAACAATTTGATGATTATAATACATTTAAATATAACATGTTAAATCAATTCTATCAATTTCCGAACAGGTTCTAGGAGGGGCCTGGGTGGGGATGGCCTTGGGCACTAGCATTAAATAATTCCACTTAACAGTTCACCTATAAGTCTGATGGTTGGTGTGCTCAGGGATCCCACACGATGCAGCCAACAGTTAAATCACCTAATTTCAATTCCAATGGTATTGTTCTCAACATAAATCCACTGCTCTGTATTTAACAGGCTGGCTTAGCGCAGGCAGGTATGCACACAGTTACGCATGCACGCACGCGCTCACACACATAGTAGCAGAAGACTGAGGTACCATTCCATTTACCCAGGGGACTGTTTAAATCACACAGCTTACTACTTTCCCTTCTGTCTGCTGTTACCAACTGTGTGTGTGTAGGTACGTGAACATTCATCAATGTTAATCCAGGTCTGTGTGCCACAAGACTGTATTAGCCTGTTGAACTAAAGCCATTAACTCTGTAAGCCAACACAAGTCTTAAAGTCTCAGGTTCACCGTCTCTTACTCTGTACACAATACATTATCTGTATATCCACTTTATCTCTCTATTTCTCCCTTCCTTCCTCACTTACTATCTCTCTCTCTCTCCCTTCCTTCCTTACTCTCTCTTTCTCCCTTCCTTCCTTACTCTCTCTTTCTCCCTTCCTTCCTCACTTACTATCTCTATTTCTCCCTTCCTTCCTCACTTACTATCTCTTTCTTGGTTCCTTCCTTCCTTCCTTCCTTCCTTCCTTCCTTCCTTCCTTCCTTCCTTCCTTCCTTCCTTCCTTCCTTCCTTCCTTCCTTCTTTCCTTCCTTCCTTCCTTCCTTCCTCACTTACTCTCTTACTCTCTTTCTCTCCCTCTTATCTCTCTTTAAATCTCCCTCTCCTATTGCTCTATAAATCTCCCTCTCCTATCTCTCTTTAAATCTCCGTCTACTATCTCTCTTTAAATCTCCCACTCCTCCGCTGCTCTTCTCTTGTATTTTATTTAACCATTATTTAACTCTCTGAAGAGGGAAAGTTATGCGAGGCCTGCCCAAGGGACTTTACAATACAGATCTGTGTGTGTGTGCCGTCAGGGACTTGACAGCACAGAACATTCCTGGATGTTGTGCCCAGTCTCAGGGAGAGCCAGTGTGGTCTCTCCCCTTCCTTCTCTCCTCCTCTCTCTCTTTGCTCTCTCTTGGAATTTGAGTGTAGATGTGGAACCAGGTTCCATAGGGGGTTACTCTGCTGGTCAGGGAGCAGTGAGAGGACAACAGAACCAAGCCGAGAGTTCTGAGTCATGGAACGATCATAACTCAGGAATGAAAAACACAAAACTCGTTCACCACTGAGAGAGAGATATGAGTTAGGCCTATGGGTTGACGTGACTGCTTTACTACCACAGTTTTACAGTTGTTAATGTCACAGTCATATTTCATGCATTCTGGACAGCTGGAACAGGGTTTCCTTTTTGACATGAAAACCTCCATTATTTTCCTCCCAAACTAAGTCTGAGGTCATTGCTAAATGAAAGATCTATCTGTCAACATAAAATACACCAAGAAAAAACATGAGTATAAGAACCTAATCACCAGCTAATCATCTAACTACAGTTGGATCAGAACAATGATAACAGCCGTAGTGCCATAGTAGTCTGCAGGTCTGGAGGCTGTATAAAGCTGTGCTGGTTAAACAGACTTATCTTTCTTGTTGACTGCAGAGGGATGTGTATGGCGATTTGTGTACGTCTGTGGAGACCATGACTGAGCCATGACTGAGCTGTGAGTTGTGTGACTGAGCTGGGTGACAAACACATATTTTCCGCCCTGATAGCCTGAACAGTGGGAACATCCTGCCTGCTGCAGACTCTCAGGCTAACCTCTATACCAACTAACCCGGCCTGATGTACATACTAATCAGGCTTGATATTACCTGTAGGTTTATACAACCTCTGTAGGCTAACTAGTCCTGATACAAACATGGTACAGCAACAAGTTAGTTGCTTAGTTCTGAAAAGACTGAAATAAACTACCCACATTGCCACACAGTCGATCTAATGGGTGAAACATACAGTACCAGTCAAAAGTTTGGACACGGCTACTCATTCAAGGGTTTTTCTTTATTTTGACTACTTTCTACATTGTAGAATAATAGTGAAGACATTTAAACTATGAAATAACACATGTGGAATCATGTAGTAAACAGAAAAGTGTTAAACAAATCAAAATATATTTTAGATTTTAGATTCTTCAAAATAGCCACCTATAAGTCTGAGCCAATCAGTTGTGTTGTGACAAGGTAGGGTTGGTATACAGAAGATAGCATTATTTGGTAAAGGACCAAGTCCATATTTTGGCAAGAACAGCTCAAATAAGCAAAGAGAAATGACAGTCCATCATCAAGGAAGACCCAGAGTTACATCTGCTGCAGAGGATAAGTTCATTTGAGTTACCAGTCTCATTGCAGCCCAAATGAATGCTTCACAGAGTTCAAGTAACAGACACATCTCAACATCAACTCAGAGGAGACTGCGTGAATCAGGCCTTCATGGTCGAATTGCTACTAAGAAACTACTACTAAAGGACACCAATAAGAGGAAGAAACTTGCTTGGGCCAAGAAACACAAGCAATGGACATTAGACCGGTGGAAATCTGTCCTTTGGTCTGATGAGTCCAAATTTGAGATTTTTGGTTCCAACCGCCATGTCTTTGTGAGATGCAGAGTAGGTGAACAGATGATCTCTGCATGTGTGGTTCCCCCCTGTGAACCATGGAGGAGGAGGTGTGATGGTGTGGGGGTGCTTTGCTCATGATTTATTTAGAATTCAAGGCACACTTAACCAGTATGGCTACCACAGCATTCTGCAGCAATACGCCATCCCATCTGGTTTGCGCTTAGTGGGACTATCATTTGTTTTTCAACAGGACAATGACCCAAAACACACCTCCAGGATGTGTAAGGGCGATTTGACCAAGAAGGAGAGTGATGGCGTGCTGCATCAGATGACCTGGCCTCCACAATCACCCAACCTCAACCCAATTGAGATGATTTGGGATGAGTTGGACTGCAGAGTGAAGGAAAAGCAACCAACAAATGCTCAGGATATCTGGGAACTCCTTTAAGACTGTTGGAAAATTATTCCAGGTGAAGCTGGTTGAGAGAATGCCAAGAGTGTGCAAATCTGTCATCAAGGCAAAGGGTGGCTATTTTGAAGACTCTAAAGTATAAACTATATTTTGATTTGGTTAACACTTTATTAGTTACTCCATGATTCCATATGTGTTATTTCATAGGTTTGATGTCTTCACTATTATTCTACAATGTAGAAAATAGTAAAAATAAAGAAAAACCCTGGAATAAGTAGGTGTGTCCAAACTTTTGACTGGTACTGTGTATCTGACAGAAGGTTGAAATATATATTTGACAGAGTGAGTGTTGATGGGGCTATAAGTCATAGCTTCCTAGGGGGCGCCATAATGATGAAATACTGCAGGGTCCAGGCATTATGCACAGAGTAGGGTCCATGAGGGGAGCTTTCTCAGAGAGAGGGAAGAGGGCAGGGGGTTAAGAGAGGGGTAGAGAGGGAGAGAGGAATGGAAAGAGAATGAGGGGTAGAAGGAAAGAGAGAATGGGGAGAGAATAAAGAGAGGGAGATTGTGTAATTAGTGGGATCTTCTCTGGTTTTGTTTTTATGGATCTGCCTTGCGTCATTGGCCGGGAGGCCGAGAACAACATTTTGCAAGGCTCTAAATGTGTGTGTGTGTGTATGTGTGTCAGGGGCCTCAGTGGGAGACGAAGCCTTGCTGGGTTTTCATTGGCTAGCTGGGGCAGGCGTGTAATTCTTGGCGTCTGGTGTGTGTTACTGATCTCTGTGTCTAAAGAGGTTCTAACTCCGCTATGATCACACACACACGGCTGTTCTTACTCAGTTGGGGTTCTGTTCCGGATCAGTTTCGGTTCCTCAGAGGGAACAGAGAGAACAGCATCAGATGATGGTTATTAGCAGTGCAAAGCAGAGCCATACATTATATCTCACTATGATTACCAGCAGAGTCATACTGTATATCTCACTATGATTACCAGCAGAGTCATACTGTATATCTCACTGTGATTACGAGCAGTCATACTGTATATCTCACTGTGATTACGAGCAGTAATACTGTATATCTATCTCACTGTGATTACCAGCAGTCATTCAGTATACAGTATATCACTGCTATTACCAGCAGAGTTTTTTGTTGTTGTTGTTGATTTATTTCCCCTTTATTTAACCAGGTAGGCCAGTTGAGAACAAGTTCTCATTTACATTCTAGATTTAATTTCAGATTGGAAGATGCTTACTGGGAGTCTGGAAAGAGAGTTTACAGTCTAACCAGACACCTAAGTATTTGTAGTTGTCCACATATTCTAAGTGAGACCCATCCAGAGTTTGTGATGCTAGTCGGGCGGGCGGGTGCGGGCAGCAATCGGTTGAAGAGCATGCATTTAGTTTTACTAGCATTTTAAAGCAGTTGGAGGCCACGGAAGGAGTGTTGTATGGCATTGAAACTCATTGGAAGTTTGTTAACACAGTGTCCAAAGGGCCAGATGTATACAGAATGGTGTCGTCTGCGTAGAGGTGGATCAGAGAACCACCAGCAGCAAGAGCGACATCATTGATATTTACAGAGAAAAGAGTCGGCCTGAGAATTGAACCCTGTGGTACCCCCATAGAGACTGTCAGAGGTCTGGACAAAAGGCCCTCTGATTTGACACACTGAACTCTTATCTGAGAAGTAGTTGGTGAACCAGGCGAGGCAGTCATTAGAGAATCCAAGGCTATTGAGTCTGCCGATAAGAATGCGGTGATTGACAGAGTCGAAAACCTTGGCCAGGTCGATGAAGATGGCTGCACAGTACTGTCTTTTATCAATGGCGGTTATGATATCGTTTAGGACCATGAGCATGGCTGAGGTGCACCCATGACCAGCTCGGAAACCAGATTGCATAGTGGAGAAGGTACAGTGGGATTTAAAATGGTCGGTGATCTGTTTGTTAACTTGGCTTTCAAAGATTTTAGAAAGGCAGGGCTGAATGGATAAAGGTCTATAACAGTTTGGGTCTAGAGTGTCTCCCCTTTTGAAGAGTAATACTCCCCTCGTCAAAGTAATAACAAGTAATAAGAGTAATACTGTATATCTCACTGTGATTACCAGCAGTCATTCAGTATACAATATCTCACTGTGATTACGAGCAGATCATACTGTATATCTCACTGGGAATCTACATTTAGCTACAAGCAGAACCCCGCTAAATTAGCCATCCAAACTTCATCAGCACCATATCCATGAAACACATAGTGGAACTTCATTAGACAACAACACTCTTTTACAATAGAAATCACCTAAAGAGAGGCACCCTGCACATATAACATGGTTCAGCTTTGCCATGGCGGACTACATAAGGTGTGCAAACAACCCTCTCTCCAAAGGGAAGTAAGAACTAAGGAAGCGGCACATTGAAGAGAATTAGGCTGTCCTCACCATGGAGACCCATTGACCTCAAAGACATGAGCACAACATAACACATAACTCAGCTAATTCACTTTACATTCTGTAGGTAATGTGTAGCACAGGACACATCTGAACACAGGACACTTACCATGCTCAGTCAGCAGTTTGGGAAAAATGTAAATGAAAAATTGAAAATGTCTCTTTTTCTGTTGGGCCAGAGAGAGGACATATAGCTAGCTATAAATGACTGGGATCACTCAGTACAGTCAGGCTCTGAGAGGAAACATCCGCTCCCCTGGTTCTCTCACACGTCTAAGGCCCTTTGTAGAAGTGTGTGTGTGTGTGTGCCTCACACATTTAGGCCCTTTGAAGATTTGAGATGGGGACTGGGGGGTCAGGAGTGTGTAAGTGTGTGTGTGTGTGTGTGTGTGTGTATGTGTGTGTGTGACACAGAGCTCGGGGGAAGTTGAGAGTAAACATGCACAGCATTTCTTCCAACTCCATTATCACACACAATCTCTCACACACACACACCCACACGCACGCACGCACGTACACACGTACACACGTACACACACACACACACACACACACACACACACACACACACACACACACACACACACACACACACACACACACACACACACACACACACACACACACACACACACACCCTAGCTCAAAGTAAAGATAACAAACCTCTGGTTGAAAGTGAGAAAACAGACCACTTCTCTGGCCACACTAAGGCCACCCCGTTGCATAAAATCCCTGTGGAACTCTGGAACTCTGTGTCCAGGCCTTCACTGTGTATAAGTAACTTGATATAGTTGCAGAACTTATTTGGATTTCTTAATGCTTTTTCAAAGCCACCATTTCATAATAGCAGCACACACAGACATTGGAGTGTGTCTGTAAGACAGTTGGCTTCTAGTTTGTTTTTGTAGAATAAAAAATGAGTTAGGAAACTTCCATTGTATACAATATGCTTCCATCGTATACAATATGTACAGTAAATCCACAAAATGATGATCTATTACGGCTAATATTATGACAAAAAGGGATGAACCTGAAGTTGAAAGAACTCAGTGAGAGAGCTTGACTGCTGCAGAAGGAAAGAGGAGAGTGGAAGGAGAGGGGAGGGGAGGGAGGGGAGGGGAGGGGAGGGGAGGGGAGAGATAGCAGACTTCACAGACAGAGCAGGCTTTGTGAGAGGAAACAAAATAATGAACCAGTTTACTTCACTCCCTGAGGCCCATGGATGGATGGACTGCTCCAAATCAGACATCCTGCACACTGGTTACATCTGGCCGCTCAGGCCTCAAACTCAGCCCACAGTCTCACTCTGTCTCTAACCCCGAACCACCTAACCCCTAACCTAACACCCTAAACGTCAGCCCCCTCAGTCTCACTCCTGAATCTTAACCCTAAACTAACCCTTAAAAATCTGCCCTGTCTCTTTAGTCCAAACAGCCTTTTTCCTGTCCTTTTTACATTTACTCTCCTAATTTCTAGGAACTAATTCCCCCCAAAATCTAATAATTTCTCAAAAAAGAGAAAAATGCAGTGTTTTCGTCCAATAAGAAATCACATTGCCTTTCATCAGCAAATGTCAACATGAAATACTATACAGTACCATAGCTGCAACTCTGTCATTTGATCTAATAAAGATTCAGCAGGTTTCCCAGTGTATTTTAATCCCCGTCAATTAACTCTTTAGATCCGCTGTATGACGTGGTGTGTTTGTTGATACTCGCTGGGTTTCCAGACTGATAGACATTCCTCACACACTCCTAGCATTGAGGGTCCATATGGGTTATGGTTAGGGTCAAGGTTGAAAGGTGAACAAGTCATGACCTGATCTTCATGGGAACTTCAAGAGCCCAGCAGTAGAGCAGCTTCCTGTAAGTGTTGGGGTCCATCTCTCTCTCCCTCGCTCTCTTTCTCTCTTCCTTATCCTCTAGTCCCTCCTTCTACTGAACTTTTCCTCTCCCTTATTTCTCCCCTGTTGCCCTGTCTCCATTTTCTCCCTCTTGCCCCTCCATCTCTCATTTTCTCTCCTTCCTTCCCACTCCTGCCTTCCCACTTTAGAGTCAGATCATCAGAGAGTTTAGAGGATCCTTTAACATAGCATTTCCTAAACTCGGTCCTGGGGACCCTAAAGTGTGCTAATTTAGCTTTTTGCCCTAGCACTTCACAGCTGATTCAAATAATGAACTCATCAAGCTTTGATTATTTGAATCAGCTGTGTAGTGCTAGTGCAAAAACAAAATGTGCACCCCTTGGGAAACGCTACATAACAGGAGGTGCCAGTCAACAATAGTCAATAAGTATTCCCTCCCCTGGTGGATCTCCCTGTCTGCATCCAGCTGGTTAGTCATTCCCTTCACGATCAGTTTTCTCCTCTCATTTCCCAACACTGAAAATACTAGGACAAATACAGTCTCACTGTCTTGTGTTTTCAATAAAGGACCAGCAGAGAGAGCAGGGGACAGCATCCCATCCTGGGAAGGAGGGGAGGGAGGGTGCGTGTTTTGGATGGGAAGTGGGAGGACATTTGAGATTACACTAACGTTTTTAAAACATCTTCTGGTACGTAAAGCTGCATTCCTCAAAACCTCTAAGAACACAAACACACACGCAACCTTCAGGAACTTTGCTTCCTTGTTTTGTCTGAAACCTGACCAAGTTAGACTGTTTTCCTTCTTATACTCCAGGGAATTGGTGAATAAGTATGTTAGTCAAATCACATTGTATTTGTCACATGCTTCGTAAACAACAGGTGTAGACTTACAGTAAAATGCTTACTTACGGGTCCTTTTCCCGCAATGCAGAATTCAAAATAAAAGCATACAAATGATTAAACAAATAGAAATATTGACACTTGGAATAAATACACAGTGAATAACAAATATAAACAACAAATAAAAATAACATGACTCTATACAGGGAATACCAGTACCATGTCAATGTGCAGGGTACGAGGTAATAACATGGCTATATACAGGGAATACCAGTACCGTGTCAATGTGCAGGGTACGAGGTGGCTATGTACTGTATATGTAGGTAGGCGTAAAGTGACTAGGTAACCGGATACATAACAGACAGTAACAAGCATCGTATGTGGTGAGTGTGAAAGTGTGTGTGGCGTCAGTATGCATGTGTGTCCGTGTTATGTGTGTGTGGACGTCAGTGGCGGGTGGGGTCGTTTAAGATTAGGGAGGACAATTTTTTTAGTGAGTATGGTCTTATTTCTATTACAGCATATTGGAAGACTGTAAATTCATATTCCATTCACCCAGCTCAATGTAACATCGATAGGTTGAGGATACTCAAATTTTTCTATATGTGATCGACCAGCTCGGTTCGGTCTTATGTACCAAAATTTAAAATGGAGTTCATTACATTGGATAAGAGTAGAGACACCGAGCTAAATAATGGTATATCATACACATCAGTTGAGGAACAATGGGAAAGTAATTCTGCTTTGAAAGTTGATCAACTTGTAAACTTACTTTTGAGAAAATGGCCTTTGAATGGTTTTGGTACTACTACTGGAGAGTTCTTCTTTGTCTACTACACCCATTCAACATCGTTCACACCCTCTTACGCTTTAGCCCCACCCATCTCTTTAAGGTTTGAGCCGTGCGTTCTGTTCTAACAGCAGTCAAGCACCCAAGCTAACTGACTAACGTTGGCTAGCTTGCTAGCTACTTCCAGACACAAATGAGAGAACAGCTCACTCTGACCATTTTATCCGCTCTAGCAGAGCTGGTTAGGCTGTTTTATGTTATCCAGGGCGTTGGTGACTGTGACTTTTTTTGCTAACGTTTACTGACACCGGCCATATTCAATGGGTGTTGAGCGCTCGTAAATTCATCAGTTATTCTAGCGAATTTACCAGCTACGTCTATCAACAGTTTTCTCAGTGACATCATTAACATTCTATTACTTGCATAGTGGAGTGTTTTGTTAAGACATGTAGTTAGCTAGCTAAACAATTAACCATAATCCCAATTAATAACATTACTACCCTGGATGAATCTTCAGGTAGCTAACCAACCAGGTTCAATGTTAGCTAGCTAACATTAGGCTACATCTAGCAAAGCAAATGGTTCTGAGATACAAATAATATTACTACATAGACCATACACGTAACGTTAGCTATCGAGCCAGCTAATGTTATTTAGCTAGCTAACAATACACTAACTTGAAATGAAAACGACTTTCCGACAAAATTAGAAATGTGTAATAACTGAAAATGTAGCTAGCTAGACTATCTTACCTGAATACATGGATGGACGCTTCACCCTCTCTGTCACAGATGCCATGGTTGCCCTTAGTTTGAAGATGTAATCCGGAGACAGGTTTATTCTCCATCTCCTTAGCTATCATACTCTAATTCCACTGATTTCAAAACTCGGTCCTCCACAAAGTGGAGAGCAACACTTATGCAGTTCTACTACGCAATATATTTCCCAAAAAGCCGCGTTAGACAAGATTACCTACACATACTGACCAGCTCAAATAGAGCTGCATGGCAGACAAATCCAAACTCATCTCTCGGCATGTCCATCCCGCTCATTATCTCAGCCAATCATGGCTAGCGGGAAGGTGTATTTTTCTGTGGCTAAACCAACTAGACTCGTAATTTAACATTTTTCTTTGAATTTACAGATGGCATACAAGTTTGTTATTATGGCACTTGAAAGTTCACATGTTCCAGAAGGCATTTCTGCCCAAAAAAACGCATTTTGATTTAAAAAAAAGTTTACGTTCAAATGGCTCTCATGGAGAAGAATCTGCAGAATTAATACACCCCTGATCACACGCAAACAGATAACTAGCAGGCACATATAAACCGCACAATCACTTTATTTGTTGTATATATAATTCCTTATCACATCTACGCTCTGCTCCTCTCACCTTTTCCTTTCGCTTGTGGACTTCAGTGCACAATACAACAACTGTCTGTGACCAAGCAAAAAAACTTTCCAAGCCAAACTTTCTTACCATAACCGCTAAAATCTACACACAGCCTACATTATTGTCAACATATTAATGTTATAGTCAACATAGTTACTAGAACTAACACATTAGTCAACCCGCTAGAATCATGCAGTACAGTGTACAGCAAGCAGTTTAGAAGTTACACCGGCAGGCCCCGTGGCAGTACATTTATAAAACCAAAAACTTACCTTGACTTGGAAGAGTTCCAGTGTTGGATAACCATAGCCAGCTAGCTAATATAGCATCCCTCTGTTTGAACTTGGTGTTTGAGTAGGCTAACTAGCTAGCTGCATTTGCTAGCTAAGTAAGTGAAGGTAAAATAAATATATATATACTATGAAATGTAGCGCACTCTCTCCCTCTTTCTCTCTCACTCTCTCGCTCGCTTCCCCTTAATTTTTTGTTCAAAACTGTTCAACTGTTGTCTTTCTTTGAGTCAAATACACACCACATTTTATGCACCGCAGTGTTAGTTACCTGTAGCTTATGCTTTCAGTACTAGATTCAAATCAAATCCATTTTTATTTGTCACATGAGCTGAATAAAACATTCCAACCTTACAGTGGAATGCTTACTTACAAGCCCTTAACCAACAATGCAGTTTTAAGAAAAATATGTGTAAAGAAAGTATTTACTAAAATAAACTGAAGTAAATCATACATTTTTTTTAAAAAGTAAAAAGAAGTAAATAGAAAAATAACAAATCCCGTCGATGTGAATGGGGGCTGTGCTCGCCCCGCCCTTTTCCCGTAGTCCATGATCAACTCCTTTGTCTTACTGACGCTAAGGGAGAGGTTGTTGTCCTGGCTCTCTGACCTCCGTGTAGGCTGCCTCATCGTCGCCTGTGATCAGTCCTACCACCATCGTGCAACCTTGATTATGGTGTTGGAGTCGTGGCGGCCATGCAGTCATGGGTGAACAGGGAGTACAGGAGTGGACTAAGAACACACCCCTGAGGGGACCCCGTGTTGAGGGTCAGCGTGGCGGGTGTGTTGTTTCCTACCATCGCCGACTAGGAGATCAGGAAGTCCTGTGTCTGTACTTGTGCGTGTCTATGTTAGTCTGTGTCTGAGGTGAGAGCATTAGTGTAATCAGGCCAGAGCACATCCCTCCTGTCGACTTCCCCAGAGAAAGAGAAGAGCTGTCAGACTGCATGATGCTGGTTAGTTCTGCTTAACGTTGCCAAATGGAGCTGGTGGCCAAGTTCTCATCGCACCATAACGTAGATTATACATTATGTATGTGTGTGTATGACACGTAGGGTACACTCTGTCCACCTAAAGAACTGACTCCATCTCAGAAACATTTCTCTGGAATCACAAACATATGCACACACACACACGTGCACATGCGCACACAATTGTAGATGTAACCCAGATGAGGTTTCTACACTACATTGTGTTCACATTAAGAAATACTATTTGTTTTCTTAGTGTGACTCATTCAAATGAAAAAAAAACCCCACTAAACATTGAACGTTAGAAAGGAGGTCTTCAGTATTATGACAATATTTAATTTCAGATGATGTCTAATTGCATGGTCACATTTCAGCTGTTGCCAAACAACTCAGACCTGAAGGTAATGATGGATGTCTCCTGACCTTCACAATGACTCCACTCCACATATTACAGTATAACTACGTCTGTCTACACAAAGCTGCTTGTTGGGAAATACAGACCATTTCTCTAAAATAAGCACCAAGTAATCACAACTCCAGAGGATCAAGCCAAACAAACATTTATATTGGATCTCCCTGTGGGTGCTTCAGTGGTCTTGCTGTGTTTGTGTATGTGTGTGTGTGTGTGTGTTATAATTGTATTGTGTTGCCTTTATTTAACCAGGAAAGTCATTGAGAACACATTATATTCTGTAGTAACAATCTGAGTGTGTGTGAGGGTGTGCGGGTGTGTGTGCATGAGTATGTATACGTGTGTATGTGCTTAAATTACATTGACCTCAAATCAAATCAAAGTTTATTTATCACATGCGCCGAATACAACCGGTGTAGTAGATCTTACAGTGAAATACTTACTTACAGGCTCTAACCAATAGTGTGAAAAAAAGGTATGTGTGTGTAGGTAGGTAAAGACATAAAACAACAGTAAAAAGACATTTGAAAATAACAGTAGCAAGGCAATATACAGACACCGGTTAGTCAGGCTTATTGAGGTAGTATGTACACGTAGGTATGGTTAGTGACTATGTATATATGATGAACAGAGAGGAGCAGTAGTGTAAAAGAGGGATTGGCAGGTGGTGGGACACAATGCAGGTAGCCCGGTTAGCCAATGTGCTGGAGCACTGGTTGGTTGAGCCAATTGAGGTAGAATATACATGAATGTATCGTTAAAGTGACTATGCAAATATGACAAACAGAGAGTAGCAGCAGCGCAAAAGAGGGGTTGGGAGGGGCACACAATGCAAATAGTCCGGGTAACCATTTGGTTACCTGTTTAGGAGTCTTATGGCTTGGGGGTAAAAACTGTTTTTGTCCTAGACTTGGCACTCCGGTATCGCTTGCCATGCGGTAGTAGAGAGAACAGTCTATGACTGGGGCCTTCCTCTGACAACGCCTGGTGTAGAGGTCCTAGATGGCAGGCAGCTTTGCCCCAGTGATGTACTGGGCCATACGCACTACCCTCTGAAGTGCCTTGCGGTCGGAGGCTGAGCAATTGCCATACCAGGCAGTGATGCAACCAGTCAGTGATGCAACCAACATTATGTACAAAATAAGTTACATATGGCCTTATCACAATTACATGTTGAAATATCAAGGATAGAGTTTAGGAATAGTCGGGGTAGGATGGCTTTTCTATCCTGCTGCTCTTTTGGCTTCTTGTAATGTTGTAAGCTGCCCTGTGAATTTATGAGGTTTAAATCAGGAAGTAATGTGTCCTGTACACTCTCTACTGTTCTCAGGTTTAACCATTAAGACAAACGACACCAGACACACACACACACACACACAGACACACGCACACGCACACACACAGACACACACACACACACACACACAGACACACACACACACACACACACACACACACACACACACACACACACACAGACACACAGACACACACACACACACACACACACACACACACACACACACACACACACACACACACACACACACACACACACACACACACACACACACACACACACACACACACACACACACACACACACAAGTTTGCACCTACACATGATTCTGTCCTGGTGCTTCCTGTCCTGACTGACGCCACCAACTCAGCTGTTCCAGACAGAAGCCCCCCCCACCCCTCCTGCTACCCATCAATCAACAGGAACCACTCTTCCTCCCTCTCCCTGTATCACTCTCTCTATTACTCTCTCTTTCATAGTCTCTTTCTCTCTATTACTCTATCTCTCTCGCTTTCTTTCTGTGTAAGTAGCTTTTATATGTGCAGTCCATCACTGGTCCCTAGGGTCAGTATGTGCAGGGTTCTAGACTCTGGAGGTAGAAGGAAGAAGCTGCATGGTGCAGGTCCCATCTCATCTCACTGACACTGCTCAAATAAACATGCTATATATGACTGTGATAACGAGGGTTATGCAAGCTCCCTGCTTACGCAGGCACACACGCACGCGCGCACACGCACACGCACGCGCGCACACGCGCAAATGCACACGCAAACGCACACGCACACGCACACACACACACACACACACACACACACACACACACACACACACACACACACACACACACACACACACACACACATCCCAGGCCAGTCTATATCTGCCAGCCTTCACACCCTCTCTCCTTACCACCAGGCACCCCTGGTCTGAAAACTGATCCACTTGCTGATTGTTGCCAAGAAATCACTGAGATAAACAGTGTTTAAGGGAATAGGGATAATTAATTTCAGATGTAGTCAAGATTCTGTACTTTGCTACAGGTCAGCTCCTGCTTTTCTTCCTGATTAGAACTACTGGCTTCGTGTCTTACACCAGTTGCATCACGGTCTTAGTGTGCCAGTGACGATACTTCCAGTAACTGTTTCAAACCTGAGTGAGGGAGAGACCTGCTGCTCCTAGATATCACAGCTTCCATGACAGCTGTGCACGTGCGCGTGTGTGTGTGTGTTTGTGTGTGTGTGTGCTACTGCTAGTGTGCATGTATTTCAGATCAGATTCATGCATTCTTTTTGAATGCAGTCAGAACTCTGCGACAGCACTCATCACTCTAACCTTTCAGAGAGAGAGAGAGAGAGCAAGAAAGAGTGCATGTACTAAATGTTATGCTAGCAAAGCAGTTTAATCGAATTGAGAGACTATTTGAGTGCTAGTGGCATTTCAGTGTGTCATATCCTGTCATTAGCTTTAATATGAGCTCTAAGTCATGCTTATGACAACCTTATGTAGGTATAATAATGGAGCACACACACACGTGGACTTGGACACACAGATCTCCTATAACCTCAGTTGGATCAAGGAGGTAACTTCCGCCCCTGGCTGACCCAGAACCAGCTCTACCCCAGGGTTCTCACACACACTTTCTCCAGGGCTTTCTCGCACACACACATTGAATCATTCAGCTTCTCTGCGTTGGTCCTCCTCCTTCCCAGAAGCCTCTCTGCCTGGGGGGCCTGATTACATTGGGGCTCTGTAAGGATCATGAGCTGGATCCCTGCTATTACCGCTGTGTGTGTGTGTGTGTGTGTGTGTGTGTGTGTGTGTGTGTGTGTGTGTGTGTGTGTGTGTGTGTGTGTGTGTGTGTGTGTGTGTGTGTGTGTGTGTGTGTGTGCATGCGTGTGCGTGTGCGTGTGTTTGTGTGCCCGCTCTCTCTTTCCCTTTCTCTGTGCCTCTCTTTGTCTCCCTCTGTGTTCCTTTAATGTGCTGAGAGCAAAACACACTCATATGTGGAAACATGAACAGTACCAAAAGTTACTACATAAGTTATACTGAACAAAAATATAAACGCAACATGCAACAATTTCAAAGATTTGACTGAGTTACAGTTCATAGAAGGAAATCAGTCAATTGAAATACATTTATTAGGCTCTAATCTATGGATTCCACATGACTGGGCAGGGGCACAGCCATGGGTGGGTCTGGGAGGTGTCATGACGTTGGCCTGATGGGGGAGGTTTATGACCCCCATAAATACCTTTCCTCTTTTTCCTCTCTACTCTACCGATGAGACTATTGAAAATCCCTTTGTTAACATGGAGATTCTGGTAACTTCAAAAGGTGAGAAACTGAACCATATTTCGGTAATCCAACCAGTTGGAAATATGCGTTGGTACTTAATGAATATGATGTCAGATCAGTTGTCATCTGAGACATTATGACTGATGACAGGACGACATAAACTGTATCTTGGAAAGTCTACACATTCTAGTTATCAGATTCACATGGAATTGTTGTGCATTTAAACATTTTAAATATTAAACTATTTGTGAAAAGATGAAATGTAATTTTAGCTCCTAAATGAGAGAATTGGTTTTCATGAGTGAACTATGCTCAACTCAGTGGCCCCGCCCATGTGAACAGACACTGGTTGTAAACTATGAAACACAGCCCTCTCTCCCAACCCTATATAAGCACCTTTCCGAAAATGTAACTTCCTGTTCCGATGACGTGTGGACTTAAGGTCCCCACGTTGAAAGGACAAAGACCACCTACAGAACTAAGCCAACCTCAGCAAGAACCTAACGAAGTTAGCATCGAATTTCAATGTGAAGGTGACGACCTACACGCCAGAAGGATGAATTTCGACTATACCAGCCAGAATATAGCATGAGCATATAGCATGGCAACTTGGTAAGAACTTTCAACCCTTATTTGCTAAAGAAGTGATATCTCCTAGCCGTTGCGTTAGCTCAGCAACTGTAGACGTGTGTCACGACTCCCGCCGAAGTTGGCTCCCCCGCCTGTTCGGGTGGTGCTCGGCGGTCGTCGTCACCGGCATACTAGCCGCCACCGATCCCTTTTTCTTTTCGGTTAGTTTTGTCTCATTTCTTACACCTGTTCCTATTTTGTGGGTGCTTGATTTGCTTCCCTATTTAGTGTATGGAACACGCCCCTTTGTTGTGCGGGATTATTTTGATGTTCACGTTGTGTCGTTGGTGTTGTTAGTGCTCTGGACCTTGTTACCCGTTGTTTTGGGTTGGTCAGTGTTTTGTGCCCTGCGTGTTTGGGCATTTCATTTTGGTGCCGCATTAAAGTGCATCTTTCCCCTGGACCTCTCTGCTCTCTGCTCCTGACTCCTCGCTACACACCTAGCCAGCCGTGACAACGTGGGCTAGGAGAGGACGGACAGAGTATCTGTCTACCACACGACAACGGTACTACCAAATATCCTTTCTACCACCAGACATTCTTCAAAGGACAACCCGGCCTCCCATCTTCGACCAACCAATCGAAGTGCAGCTCAGAGTCAATATTTATTGCATTTTCCTTTTCCAAATGGGCGGAAATTTAGAATGCATAAGATACTGTATTTACAATAGCATAGCATAGAGACACACAAAACCGTTTTGCTCCCCAGTCTTCCAGCTCTTTCATTCAAAACCCAACACCCTTTCTTTATGTAGCCAGCTGTCATGTCTGTTCCGTCCGCTAGGGACGTTTCCTTTATGACATAATTTGTAATCAATGTATGATACATTCTGTGTATATGTAATTCTGTGTGATTATTTAGGTATTTAGTAAATAAATAATTCAACCAAATTTTGTATTGCTGATTCAACTTGTTAGCCAGGGTTCGTGAAGATTTTTTTCAGAATTTACAACTTTCACATGAGACTAAATAAGGTGAGGATTGAATATTGACTGCTATTGATGTCTCCCCTCTGTCTCCCCCTGTCTCTCCTCTGTCTCCCCCTGTCTCTCCACTGTCTCCCCCTGTCTCTCCTCTGTCTCTCCCTGTCTCTCCACTGTCTCCCCCTGTCTCTCCTCTGTCTCCACCTGTCTCTCCTCTGTCTCCCCCTGTCTCTCCACTGTCTCCCCTGTCTCTCCTCTGTCTCTCCCTGTCTCTCCTCTGTCTCCTCCTGTCTCTCCACTGTCTCCCCCTGTCTCTCAACTGTCTCCCCCTGTCTCTCCACTGTCTCCCCCTGTCTCTCCACTGTCTCCCCCTGTCTCTCCACTGTCTCCCCCTGTCTCTCCACTGTCTCCCCCTGTCTCTCCACTGTCTCCCCCTGTCTCTCCACTGTCTCCCCCTGTCTCTCCACTGTCTCCCCCTGTCTCTCCTCTGTCTCCCCCTGTCTCTCCACTGTCTCCCCCTGTCTCTCCACTGTCTCCCCCTGTCTCTCCACTGTCTCCCCCTGTCTCTCCACTGTCTCCCCCTGTCTCTCCACTGTCTCCCCCTGTCTCTCCACTATCTCCCCCTGTCTCTCCACTGTTTCCCCCCTGTCTCTCCACTGTCTCCCCCTGTCTCTCCACTGTCTCCCCCTGTCTCTCCACTGTCTCCCCCTGTCTCTCCACTGTCTCCCCCTGTCTCTCCACTGTCTCCCCCTGCCCTCTCTGTTTCTACATTCTGTAAGATTGTCTCCACATGTTTCTGAGGAGAAACTAGAAAACACACACAGTCAGAATGCTGGTAGATATGTTCATGTGTTCATTTTCTGGTATAAATGTGTTCAACATCCACTGAAGTAGCTAGCAAGTTTACTAGATAGCGACAGTAGTTGCCTTGGTAACCAAACAAACAGACTTGCTAGTTTAGCTAACCAAACCACCAGTCCTAGCTTGCTATTATGAAATCAAATTCAGCAATGCCAAATAACGTTTTAAATTCGACTTTTGGGTTGCGTCGTGCCTAAGAACAGCCCTTAGCCGTGGTATATTGGCCATATACCACACCCCCGGGCCTTAATGCTATTATCAACTGGTTACCAACGTAATTAGAGCAGTATAAATAAATGTTTTGTCATACCCTTTGTATCAGCCAATCAGCATTCAGGGATCAAACCACCCAGTTTATAATACCTAATACCAACTGACAAGCAGTGTTTGAACCCAGATTGGCAGAATCCTTTATACTGTATGGAGAGTTTGTTCAACTGTAGAGCCTATTTTCTTTATTCATTTCATTACATCTCCATCCCTGCTTTATCTCCACCCCCTTCACCCAAGCCTAGTCATCACTCCCTCTTGAGAGAACTGTAAACATGTTTCTAATTTCCAATGTTGACTTTCTCTCACATGCTCGCTCTCTCTCCTTCTTTATCAACATATTCAAGCTAATTGCAAACGTTTGTTTTTCATTGTTCCCATACATCTAGTTTACAGAGAGAAAAACGGTCATGTGACAGGCTAAAGTTACAGGAAACCTAGGGGCTGAGAGGGGAGCAGAGGGGCGAGAGAGAGAGATACAGAGGAGGGAGACTATCTGGTACGGACAGGGCTAGAGTGGAAGGGGGGGATAGGGGAAGAGGAGAAGGAGAGGGATATATTTGATAAGAGGAGAGGGGTAGAAAAGAGGAGAGGAGGAGAAGGAGAGGGGTAGATTAGATAAGAGGAGTGGAGGGTTAGAGAGAGGGGATACAGCAACAGTACAGCTCAACTTACATCTGGAACACTTATTTTGATAGCTTGTAGGGCAGGAGAGAGTGAGAGGGTGAGGAGGGGAGGGGAGGAGGGGAGGAGGGAAAGGATGAGGAGAGGTTGTTAACTAACTGTAACACCAAGCTGAGTGGTCCCATTCTCTCTGAAGAGTTTCCCGTAGAGAGAGAGAAATATGGATAAAATACTGAATGCCAATAGATCAGTGACTTGAGTAAAAATACACACAAAAAACCCACCAATGCTGTTTTAACTTTGACAAGGAGGGAGGGAGAGGATAGGGCATGGTTAAGTAAAAAACATTACAGCATCGACAGTCAGAAGCTTCCTAATTACACCCCCCCACCACCCCAGAGCACAAAGAGAGAGAATATATTAAACATAAGGAAGTGATGGTGTTTCTCCAACCACAGATCTCACCAGCGTTAGGAGCACTGTCAGGCAAGTGTGTCTGTGTGAGTGTGTGTGCGTTTACCTCTGTCAGAGGCGTCATGTGTTTGTCCTCAAGACAAGAGTTTATCAGTCATCCATACATTCTATTCCCTGACTTTACTGTGGAGCTGTGGATCTTTGCACACAAACAGACATACTGTAAGTATACTGCAGGTCTCAGGTTCTGGTTTCAGTTAAAGGCTTCCCGATGCAAAATGAAACAACTGATCCCCCTTCCTGCCAAGGGATTTCAAACACACACACACACACACACACACACACACACACACACACACACACACACACACACACAGGTCTTTATAGACCAAACTGGGCTACGGCACATTGGGTGTGTTGTACAATTGATTACAGCTACCTCTGGCTCGTAGGCCAGAGAAGAAAAGCAACATGAAAGAGAAGTACTGTAACTCACTTTATTACATTATCACTTTGTAACCAAGTAGCATTTTACCACCTAAACAGTCTTCTGCAACCCAGGGACTAATTAAACTTGACATTTTCTCTCATGTACACACTCAGACGAATTTCCATTTTCCATCCTCTAGTATGAGTCATGCTAGCAGTGAATACTTTTAGACTTGGTCATTCTGCAGTAAAGTCCTCTAAGTCACAGATGTTAATACCAACTGTCTTCATCAGTCAGTCACACTAGAGATGTGTGTATGAGGTGTGTGTGTGTGTATGGGGTGTGTGTGTGTGTATGGGGTGTGTGTGTGTGTATGGGGTGGGTGTGTGTGTATGGGGTGGGTGTGTGTGTATGAGGTGTGTGTGTGTATGGGGTGTGTGTGTATGGGGTGGGTGTGTGTGTATGAGGTGTGTGTGTGTATGGGGTGGGTGTGGGGGGTGCTGGGGCAGTTAGTCACGCTGCTAACGATGTTAGCAGATTATCACCTGCTTATCAAAACCAGGCCACAATATTCACCGCTTTCTCAGAATAAATACTTAGAACTAATACATTAGCTTAGCTCAGGCTATATATTAATGTTAAATTGTTGTGAGAGAGGTATATATGTGTCTCTTATACTGGGCCATCAAATGCAGAGATGTGTACTCTCTAGAGTAAACCATCTCGACAGCTCAGTTATTTTATCTACATTTTAGTCAAAATTGAGTTATTGACATAGCCTTGTTCTGTTCAATGTTCTCTACCTATATAGTACTCTAAATACCCTCTAAATATTCAGCACCAGGGACAGACCCACCCACCTCAGCACAGAAGACAGGTACGCTCACTTCAGCACCATGGACAGACCCACCCACCTCAACACAGGAGACAGGTACGCTCACTTCAGCACCATGGACAGACCCACCCACCTCAGCACAGGAGACAGGTACGCTCACTTCAGCACCATGGACAGACCCACCCACCTCAACACAGGAGACAGGTACGCTCACTTCAGCACCAGGGACAGACCCACCCACCTCAGCACAGGAGACAGGTACGCTCACTTCAGCACCATGGACAGACCCACCCACCTCAGCACAGGAGACAGGTACGCTCACTTCAGCACCATGGACAGACCCACCCACCTCAGCACAGGAGACAGGTACGCTCACTTCAGCACCAGGGACAGACCCACCCACCTCAACACAGGAGACAGGTACGCTCACTTCAGCACCATGGACAGACCCACCCACCTCAGCACAGGAGACAGGTACGCTCACTTCAGCACCATGGACAGACCCACCCACCTCAACACAGGAGACAGGTACGCTCACTTCAGCACCATGGACAGACCCACCCACCTCAGCACAGGAGACAGGTACGCTCACTTCAGCACCAGGGACAGACCCACCCACCTCAACACAGGAGACAGGTACGCTCACTTCAGCACCATGGACAGACCCACCCACCTCAACACAGGAGACAGGTACGCTCACTTCAGCACCATGGACAGACCCACCCACCTCAACACAGGAGACAGGTACGCTCACTTCAGCACCATGGACAGACCCACCCACCTCAGCACAGGAGACAGGTACGCTCACTTCAGCACCAGGGACAGACCCACCCACCTCAACACAGGAGACAGGTACGCTCACTTCAGCACCATGGACAGACCCACCCACCTCAGCACAGGAGACAGGTACGCTCACTTCAGCACCAGGGACAGACCCACCCACCTCAACACAGGAGACAGGTACGCTCACTTCAGCACCAGGGACAGACCCACCCACCTCAACACAGGAGACAGGTACGCTCACTTCAGCACCATGGACAGACCCACCCACCTCAGCACCATGGACAGACCCACCCACCTCAACACAGGAGACAGGTACGCTCACTTCAGCACCATGGACAGACCCACCCACCTCAGCACAGGAGACAGGTACGCTCACTTCAGCACCATGGACAGACCCACCCACCTCAACACAGGAGACAGGTACGCTCACTTCAGCACCAGGGACAGACCCACCCACCTCAACACAGGAGACAGGTACGCTCACTTCAGCACCATGGACAGACCCACCCACCTCAGCACAGGAGACAGGTACGCTCACTTCAGCACCATGGACAGACCCACCCACCTCAGCACAGGAGACAGGTACGCTCACTTCAGCACCAGGGACAGACCCACCCACCTCAACACAGGAGACAGGTACGCTCACTTCAGCACCATGGACAGACCCACCCACCTCAACACAGGAGACAGGTACGCTCACTTCAGCACCAGGGACAGACCCACCCACCTCAGCACAGGAGACAGGTACGCTCACTTCAGCACCATGGACAGACCCACCCACCTCAGCACAGGAGACAGGTACGCTCACTTCAGCACCATGGACAGACCCACCCACCTCAGCACAGGAGACAGGTACGCTCACTTCAGCACCAGGGACAGACCCACCCACCTCAACACAGGAGACAGGTACGCTCACTTCAGCACCATGGACAGACCCACCCACCTCAGCACAGGAGACAGGTACGCTCACTTCAGCACCAGGGACAGACCCACCCACCTCAACACAGGAGACAGGTACGCTCACTTCAGCACCATGGACAGACCCACCCACCTCAGCACAGGAGACAGGTACGCTCACTTCAGCACCAGGGACAGACCCACCCACCTCAACACAGGAGACAGGTACGCTCACTTCAGCACCAGGGACAGACCCACCCACCTCAGCACAGGAGACAGGTACGCTCACTTCAGCACCATGGACAGACCCACCCACCTCAACACAGGAGACAGGTACGCTCACTTCAGCACCAGGGACAGACCCACCCACCTCAGCACAGAAGACAGGTACGCTCACTTCAGCACCAGGGACAGACCCACCCACCTCAGCACAGAAGACAGGTACGCTCACTTCAGCACCAGGGACAGACCCACCCACCTCAGCACAGAAGACAGGTACGCTCACTTCAGCACCATGGACAGACCCACCCACCTCAACACAGGAGACAGGTACGCTCACTTCAGCACCATGGACAGACCCACCCACCTCAGCACAGGAGACAGGTACGCTCACTTCAGCACCATGGACAGACCCACCCACCTCAGCACAGGAGACAGGTACGCTCACTTCAGCACCATGTACAGTGGCACTGATTGCAGCACAGTTCACTCAGTTCAGCACTTTGGAAAGCTGGCTACCTTCAGCATCAGACCAGTCAAAGGCAGCACCATAGCTCTGCTCACCCAACACACCTGTGCAGGATTACTAATCAGCACACCTGCAAGGCATTCCCTAATCAACTTTTTATTAGTATTTATTTTATGTCACCTTTATTTAACTAGGTAGGCCAGTTGAGAACAAGTTCTCATTTACAACTGTGATCTGGCCAAGATAAAGCAAAGCAGTGCGACACAAACAAGAACATAGAGTACACATGGAATGAACAAACATACAGTAAATAACACAATAACACAACACAATAAATATATATACAGTGTGTGCAAATGTAGTAAGATTAGGGAGGTAAGGCAATAAATAGGTCATAGTGGCAAAATATTGACAATTTAGCAATTAAACACTGTAGTAATAGATGTGCAGAAGATGAATGTGCAAGTAGAGATACTGGGGTGCAAAGGAGAATTTAAAAAAATAACAATATGGGGATGAGGTAGTTGGGTGGGCATTTACAGATGGGCTGTGTACAGGTGCAATGATCGGTAAGCTGCTCTGACAGCTGATGCTTAAAGTTAGTGAGGGAGATACACGACTCCAGCTTCACTGATTTTTGCAATTCGTTCCAGTCATTGGCAGCAGAGAACTGGAAGGAAAGGAGGCCAAATGAGGAGTTGGCTTTGGGGATAACCAGTAAAATATACCTGCTGGAGGGCGTGCTATGGGTTGGTGCTGCTATGGTTACCAGTGAGCTGAGATAAGGCGGGGCTTTACCTAGCAAAGACTTATAAATTACCTGATTGGCACAAGAGTGCAGGCTGGACCTTACTCAAGTGGAGCAGTTAGGAAGATAGCTTCAGCATGCCTACTCTTCCACAGACTCCTCCGAAGGAGAGTTGCTGACTCTACGCAAGAGACTACAGGTGGCAGCCGTCTTTAACCACCCTATTGCCTGAACGGCTTGTGGACTAGAACGCCAGAGACACTAAAAGCTCAAGTAAAAGCACCTGAAACTCTTTTGTTGTGTGTTTACTAATTGCCGCTTGTGTAGTCCGGGCACACCCTGCTCTTCCCAACAACTAGATATTACATTTCTGACACCATGATTTGGAACACCTGCTCTTCCATGTCATAGACTGACCAGGCCAATTCAGGTGAAAGCTATGATCCCTTATTGATGTCACTTGTTAAATCCACTTCAATCAGTGTAGATGACAGGGAAGAGACAGGTTAAAGCCTTAAGGATTTGTATGTGTGCCATTCAGAGGGTGATATTTAGGTGCCTTTGAATAGCGTATGTGTGTAGGTCGCAGACACACTGCTTTGTGTCAAGAACTGCAACGCTGCTGGGTTTGTCCCTCTCAACAGTTTCCTGTGTGTATCAAGAATGGTCCACCACATGGGCCTCCCGGGTGGCGCAGCGGTTAAGGGCGCTGTACTGCAGCGCCAGCTGTGCCACCAGAGACTCTGGGTTCGCGCCGAAGCTCTGTCGTAACCGGCCACGACCGGGAGGTCCGTGGGGCGACGCACAATTGGCCTAGCGTCGTCCGGGTTAGGGAGGGTTTGGCCGGTAGGGAAATCCTTGTCTCATCGCGCACCAGCGACTCCCGTGGCGGGCCGGGCGCAGTGCGCGCTAGCCAAGGTTGCCAGGTGCACGGTGTTTCCTCCGACACATTGGTTTGGGCTGTTTTGGCTTCCGAGTTGGATGGCGCTGTGTTAAGAATCAGTGCGGCTTGGTTGGGTTGTGTATCGGAGGACGCATGACTTTCAACCTTCGTCTCTCCCGAGCCCGTACGGGAGTTGTTGCGATGAGACAAGATAGCAGCTACTAAACAATTGGATACCACGAAATTGGGGAGAAAAAGGGGTAAAATTAAAAATAAATAAATAAAAAGAATGGTCCACCACAGGACGTCCAGCCAACTTGACACAGCTGCATTAGAGTCAACATGGGCCAACATCTATGTGGAACGCCTTCGACACCTTGTAGAATTCATGCCGCGACTAACTGAGACTGTTCTGAAGGCAAAAGGCAGGGGAGTGCAACTCAATATTAGGAAGGTGTTCCTAATGTTTGATATAATCAGTGTGTACTTCAAATCATTTTTTAAAACTGGCTACCTTCAGACGAGTCTTGTGAGGCTTGTGGATGTCCTAGAGAAAGAAGACAATGTCACAAAAACTATGCACATGCTTCAATGGGGCAGAAGTCCATGAGTTGTTGTGATTCTGGATGGCCAGATAGCTACCAGCAATGACAAGAAACTACCATGTGGGGAATCGTAAGTGGCTCGTTTCAGATAGTTTCATCTTGTTCTTGATGCGCTACAGACAGAAGATGGCAGATCAGTTGGACCGACTTCAAACGTTGTAGACGGAAAATGTTTGTGAGAGTCTCATCTAGTGGTCATATTAGTTTAATGACCTAACCGTTCAGACGCTACAGACATTTTGTGAGAAGACTGATTTTCGGGATGTCTCATGGTCTGACAAACATGGAAGGCCGCCATCAGCTATGTGGTGGATTAGGACACAGCCCATGCAAACAAAATAGATATTTGTAGCTTAAACTGACTGATTTTTATGGGGATTTTTTTATTATGGTAATTAGATTTCTGCGGGGTCGCAGACATCAACTCTAGGGGGTTGTTAAAGCCAATTATCTCAGAATCATCTAAGGTTCTATCTCTACATGTGTGTCTGGTTTCCTATGTTGGTAATGTGTAGTGTACCCCTGGGGAGGTCCACACTTCTAGGAAACCCATAGAACCTGATCAAAGAGAGGTAGCACGCTAAAACACACACAGGTAGACATGCATGCACAGGTTGAATGGCAGGCACACGTACACAACCAGGCAGGTAGGAAGGCACACATTCACACAGATACACAGGCATGCACAAGCACATACACAGTGTCTTTCTGAGGATTCAAATTGTTTTACTAAGCAAACAGATGGTTGTTGATACTGTTTGAAGGGGATAGGTGGGGTGGTAGAGTGTCAGATGTTTTTTTTCTTCTATCGTAAGTGAGAGAACTGTATCTAATGTCTTACACCGACACCCCAGGGACAGCGATGGCCTACCACCCTGCTGGAAAGGTAGTTCTCCACAAGGAATGTTGACCACCCCCGAGGTCAGGGGTCAGTGTTTGTGTCTGTCCAGCAACACGGCTAGAAACAATGGGAATTTTTACACAAGAGTAACACATTCCGTTTGCAATTCTTTCATGTATCATGGGATGTGAAATTACTTGATTAACATGTTTCCAATACACATGTATTTAGGAACAAAAAATGTACCCCAAACTAGCCTTTCAGGTGTTAATATAATTCATATATTTTTAACATTTCACAATTCAATTTGTGTTACAATAAAACAAGAATACTGTATAATTATTGTATTTCCAACATGTATTAACATTTGTGATAGGGGAATAGCAGAACACTAGAATTCAAATGAAGAACATTGCTGCAAGAAAGAGAGAGCTGTGAGCATCTGTGAAGAACATTGTGCTGCTGTGAAATGCTGGGAGGGAATCTTAAAACTTTTCTTTGGTTGTAGATGAATCTTGTAGAACAATGAGTGAACTGAGAGCAAACATCAGTAAATCTCACTAGAAGACTGAGTCATGTTGATTGGACCCAGATCACCAGGCTGGGTTCTGGGAACATCACTCATTGCTGAGAAGAGTTTGTGTGTGCGTGTGTGTGCGTGTGTGAGAAAGTGTGAGTGAGAGCGAGAGCGAGAGAGAGAGCAACTGTGCGTGCTATTCACTCCAAGTCACAGTTTGTGGTTAGTCTCCTCTGTAGAGATGTGTTCCTGGTAGAATGCAGGTGTACCCAGAATGTCTCTCTCACTCACTCTCTCACTCTCTCTCTCTCTCACGTCTCTCTCTCTCTCTCTCTCTCTCTCTCTCTCTCTCTCTCTCTCTCTCTCTCTCTCTCCCTCTCTCTCTCCTTCTATACCAACACTTCTTACAATCTAAACATGAACAACAGAGAATTTAACCTCCACTTCTGGTGACACATCTTATCCTGGTGACCTCTGACCTCTACATTGAACTATAGGTTGTTTCCTCAGGTCAGTCCTCTGTTTCTTCGTTATCTAATTAATTGTAAAGATAATTATGGTTGTATCAGAGTGGTCGTAAGGTGGTTACAGATGTGAATAATGCTGAAATGAACTCCATTGACCGTGTAGTGACCAGTTGAAATCACTATCCTAGACAGCTTTATTAAAGAGCCAGTCAGCGCTCGCTCTGACAGGTATTTCCATATCTCATCATTCATACAGTAGGATGAGGAAGGGAGGTCTGGCACTGGGTGTGTGAACAGAGCAGAGAGAAAGGGAGAGGGGGAGAGGGACAGAGCGGAGCGAGAGTATCCAGGTATCTCTCTCTACTTGATGGAATATCTTCAATCAAATCAAATTTCAAATCAAATTTATTTATATAGCCCTTCGTACATCAGCTGATATCTCAAAGTGCTGTACAGAAACCCAGCCTAAAACCCCAAACAGCAAGCAATGCAGGTGTAGAAGCACGGTGGCTAGGAAAAACTCCCTAGAAAGGCCTAGAAAGGCCAATCATCATCAATCATGATCATCAATCATCTTTCCAGAACTCAGCACGTAGGATGGAAACCCTGAACAGACCCTGACTCATTATAGAGACATGTGTGGGAACAAAACAACATTGAGAGATGGAAGCTGTCCTCTATCGAGGAAGACCAGAGAGGAAGCGGAGAAAGAGTATGTCGCCAGTCACTTCTATTTCTATAGACAAACAAGCACATGCACACACACACACACGCAAACACACACTCACCAAGTGAGGAAGAGGATGTCGCCCTCCAGTCAGCTGGCACAGCTCTCTGCTCTCCAAGCCAAGACAGGGGATCCTGGATTTTATTTGTCACCTCACTTCCTCTCCCTCTACCTCCTAGCCTGATATACAGTATTTAACCTGCCCAAGAGCCTGTTATTTATAGAAGCCTATATATCACTATATTGTCCATGGATGTAGATTACCATGGTCCTTCACTAGCACCAAGAGAAATACACTCATGGAGAGTGGGATGGTGGAGGAGTGGGGCTTTCTGATGGGAGCGACTTTATGTCTCCTCTGTAATGGGTTGTGTGCTAAGTAGGTGCTTGTGTGCATGTGTGAACCACCAGGCAGACCAACAGTAGCATCAGTAAGTGCAGCTGTCAGATGGAGATGCTGAGAGTATTGGTTTCTCATAAACCCTAATGGGACATCTAGACAAACACACTGTGTCCATAATGCCGGAACGTATACCAGAACACTAATGTACATCCTCCGTATCAATAAAGCAGCTTTACATTCAACTACAGAGAAAATCAATCATCCATACTTAAACTATGGAAGTTATACAACAGGACATAGGAGTACAGTGGCTTTCACTCTGTGTTAGTGAACATAAAGGCTGAGAGTGTAGTTTTTATACCAGCCACTAGAAGTTGTCTCTGACGACTCTTTTGGTTTGAACCAGAGTATGTGAGTGGAGCGAAGCTGGAGCAGAGCGAGGAGCGGTGTGTACACAAAATTGACTGGAGCGTGGAGCTGGAACGTTTGCATATTCACCCGCTCCAATTTCGCTCCAGTACCGCTCTCGTACTGCTCTTTTCATGAGCTGACGGCATGCATGGGCCAGCATGCATTTGTAGGCTACTTGTGTGCTGCTATAGTCCCTTACTTAAGGCTACAGTCATGGAGTTCGCAAAATATTTTCATAAAGAAACTGATAAAACACACAGGTGAAAAATCAAGGTGACTTACGAAGATGTGGAGGACCAAGAGCAAGAGAGGGAGTGAGGTAATGTACAACTAAAGAATCATTGTGGGATCTGAAAATACACTTATCCCAAAAGCATGATGACGTACTTATGAACATAAAATCTGATCTCTTAAAAGTTATACTACGTCGGGGGGTCTCGATCAGCCTTACCTCTGGTTTTCACCCCGAGCGTAACGGGCAGGTGGAGAGAGTGAACCAGGATGTGGGTAGGTTTCTGAGGTCTTATTGCCAGGAACGGCCGGGGGAGATGGCGAAGTTTGTGCCCTGGGCAGAGATGGCCCAGAACTCGCTCTGCCACTCCTCCACTAACCTCTCCCCATTCCAATGTGTACTGGGGTACCAGCCGGTTCTGGCGCCTTGGCATCAGGGTCAGACAGAGGCTCCTGCGGTGGACGACTGGTTCAGGCGCGTGGAGGTGACATGGGACGCCGCTCATGTTCACCTTCAGCGGGCCGTGCTGTGCCAGAAAGCCAGCGCAGACCGTGGTTTGTGGGGCCATTTAAAGTCCTGAGGAGACTGAACAAGGTGAGTTACAGTTTACAGCTTCCCCCCGATTACCGTGTTAACCCCTCGTTCCATGTGTCTCTCCTCAGGCCGGTGGTGGCTGGTCCGCTTCAGGAGTGTAAGGTGCGGGAGGTTCCTCCGCCCACTCTGGACATCGAGGGAGGGGGGGGGGGGGGGGGGGGGGGTACTGTCACGACTTCCGCCGAAGTTGGTCCCTCTCCTTGTTCGGGCGGCGTTCGGCGTCACCGGTCTTCTAGACATCGCCGCTCCAGCTTTCATTTTCCATTTGTTTTGTCTTGTTTTCCTGCACACCTGGTTTACGTCTCCTCATAATTACTATGTGTATTTAGCCCTCTGTTCCCTCCATGTCTGTGTGGGTATTGTTTAATGTCGAGGTTGGCACACTTCCGGGTGGTTAGCACCAGGTTTTATGTATACCTGTGTTTTGTGGCAGCCGGTACTTTGTACTTTGTTTTGTGGTACTGTCTTACTTGTTTTGGGCATTTGGTGTTAGTGACGCTGTTGCGTTCTGGTCTTACTATTTGCCTCATTAAAGTACTTTGTGTTCACTCATCTCAACTCACCTGCGTCTGACTTCCATGCACCAGCTAATCCAACCGTTGACAGTGTCAAACGTTTCAGGTAGCCTTCCATAATAAGTTGGGTGAATTTTGGCCCATTCCTCCTGACAGAGCTGGTGTAACTGAGTCAGGTTTGTGGGCCTCCTTGCTTGCACACACTTTTTCAGTTCAGCCCACAAATTTAATTTAACTCTGAAAATTCTTATTTTCAATGACGGCATAGGAACAGTGGGTTCTCTGTTCAGGGGCAGAACTACAGATTTTTACCTTGTCAGCTCGGGGATTTGATCTTTCCACCTTTTGGTTACTAGTCCAACACTCTAACCGCTAGGCTACCTGCCGCCCCTTAGGATAGAAGTCAGGGCTTTGTGATGGCCACTCCAATACCTTTACTTTGTTGTCCTTAAGCCATTTTGCCACAACTTTGGAAGTATGATAGGGGTCATTGTTCATTTGGACCATTTGCGACCAAGCTTTAACTTCCTGACTGATGTCTTGAGATGTTGCTTCAATAAATCTGCATATTTTCCCTACCTCATGATGCCATCTATTTTGTGAAGTGCACCAGTCCCTCCTGCAGCAAAGCACCCCTACAACATGATGCTGCCGCCGCCGTGCTTCATGGTTGGGATGGTGTTCTTTGGCTTGCAAGGTTCAGGTTATGTCGACATATGACTCGTTTTACTGTGTATATAGATACTTTGTACCTGTTTCCTCCAGCATCTTCACAAGGTCCTTTGCTGTTGTTCTGGGATTGATTTGCACTTTTCACACCAAAGTACGTTCATCTCTAGGAGACAGAACGCGTTTCCTTTCTGAGGGGTATGACAGCTGCGTGGTCCCATGGTGTTTATACTTGCGTACTATTGTTTGTACAGATGAACATGGTACCTTCATGCGTTTGGAAATGTCTCCCTAGGAGGAACCAGACTTGTGGAGGTCTACAATTTTCTTTCTGAGTTCTTGGCTGATTTATTTTGATTTTCCCATGATGTCTAGCAAAGAGGCACTGAGTTTGAAGGTAGGCCTTGAAATACATCCGCAGGTACACCTCCAATATACTCAAATTATGTCAATTAGCCTATCAGAAGCTTCTAAAGCCATGACATCATTTTCTGGAATTTTCCAAACTGTTTAAAGGCTCAGTCAACTCAGTGTATGTAAACTTCTGACCCACTGGAATTGTGACACAGTGAATTATAAATGAAATAATCTGTCTGTAAACAATTGTTGGAAAAATGTCTTGTGTCATGCACAAAGTAGATGTCCTAACCGACTTGCCAAAACTATAGTTTGTTAAAAAGAAATTTGTGGAGTGGTTGAAAAACAAGTTTTAATGACTCCAACATAAGTGTATGTAAACTTCCGACTTCAACTGTGTTACCTCTTTCAATTAGCTTTCCGTTTTGATAGGGTTATTTTGCCTAAAACCTTTTGGTCTACCTATAGTATGAAAAATAAAAAATAAAAAACTCTGCAACCCTACCCAGCTTGGCAAGAGTGTCCTGAAGGGTGTTAGAATCCTCAGTGGCTCTGATAGGGTATCCTCCTCTCCTGGCCTGTTTTCCAGTCACCATCGCATGAGCCTGAAGCCAGACTTGGGCCGAACTTGTGTTTCAAAAAATCAATTCAAAGGCATTGTAGACTGAGCCTATTAAGGCATTTTCCATTTAATTTGTATCCGTAGGATAGATAAAGGGGGCATATAAACAGACAATGAAAGCTCTTACAAGATTTGATGATGATATTTCCTTAAAATAGGTTATAGGCTACAGTAGAACAGTCAGAGCAGTAGGATAAATTAAGAGGGGTAAATAGACCAAATTATTAGGTTGAGGCACATGGGCTACTAACGTCTTACTACACAATATACACATAGTATTACTTTCTTAGCTACAGTATACATATTTCCCTGGCATATTACATAATTTATGAAGCAGCATACAATACATTGTTGGACTCATATTGTTGTACTCTGCTCACTTGAACAGGAAGGTGGGGCGGTGGTCCTTCGAGTTAAAGGTTATTTTGAGCGCGGCACAAATCATGCTTCATTGACAGCATGGCCAATGTTGAATGTTTAACATTTTAAACTTGGAAAAGAGCCCCCTTAATCCCAGATTTGGGGCAACACAGACATTGTCACTGATTCTTTCCAAACCACTAATTGTTGAATTTGTGACTTCCAACTTGTTGTGTAATGTTTATGTTCAATGACCGATGAGCACCGATATGTTTTATATATCATTTCTCTTCATTATTTCTCTCCATATGACAAGGATTAAAAAGAATTTGTCAGTAGATTGTCTACTTGATTCATGATGATGACTGCTAGCTAAGATTTTGAAAGTATAATGTTGACATGATCAGTCCAATCAAAGCTACTGTAGATATAACGTGATTTGACATAATTTTATCTGTGGCCAATGAGCTTGAGCCTTCTTGGATGGGCACTTCTAATGTAACTCCATGGCAGCACCCAAGGGGCTTGAATATTCTAGCTCTACCCTTAGACTTGGCGATGATGTAGTGTCCCCATGAGTGACAGAACACTGAGCCAATCACAGCGCAATGCTCTGTATTTTCTGCTGACTTGCCCCACCACCACAGTAAGCACTGAGCTAGGCTGAAACACCTACATTTTGGAGCTGCCCTACTCAAGAAAACAAAAAAGAGATGTTTTTATGCGGCTGTATTAACTCAATGACATATATTTTTTTTACATTGTTTGCAAACTGATATGTGACACGTATTAATGCCAAAATAACGTGCAACAGGCAAGCGCCCAAAAAAATAAAAGTACACTTTTTTTGCTAAAAATGTGGGGCTCAAAACAACCCCACCTGTCCTGAATGACGGGTTGCCACTGGTGTTGCTATAGCCCCTTGCTTTAACTACTGTCATCCAGTATGCTAAATATTTTCATAAAGAAACTGATAAAACACACAGGTGAAGATCAAGGTGAATTACAAAGATCAGGAGGACCAAATACAAGAGAGGGAGAGCGGTGATGTTGTGTCCACAAATAAAAAATCATTGTGGAATCTGAAAAGACTGATATCCTGAAAGCATGATGGTGTACTTAGTACGTGCACATGATAACAGAAAGGAATGAGGCCGGTAGCTAGCTAAGTGTCATTGTAGCAAAGTATTTATAAACAAAATTAGATCTCTTAAAAGTTTTGTTCATCATTGATTTTGGCCCAATAAGCCTGGTATATTCCCTCTTTCAAGGAACTTTCCTTATTTGACCAAAAATCCTTCAGGCCTACCTACAGAAAAAATAAAATAATAATACGGATCCTTGCTCAGCCTGGCAAGCGCTGAGAGGGTATTCTCCACTGCTGGCCTGCTCTCCAGACACCATCACATGAGCCTGAAACAACGTACTCTGGCCAAGCTAATGTTTCTAAAAATTATTTCAATACACATTGTTACTTCAACACCTGATAAATACAACAAAATGTCCCTGCCAGCCTAGTGTGTTGTACTCACAAATGCTTCACAATTTATTTATTTATAGCCTTGAAATAATAGAAATAATATAGCCTAAATAATTCATTTTTGTTTCTTTTTAGGCTCCCTGTCCGGCTCCTGACCTATTTAGAGTGTTTATATGCTGTTTAATACGACATGTAGCCTTTTTGAAATGATGAGATATTTTACAGTCACCTTTCCCTGTTTTTTATTAACATGCCTTTCATTCATTTCATATGGTTTGGTAATAAGAATAATAAATGGGACTTAAATAGCGCTTTTCAAGCACCCATGGTCACTTTACAATTAAAGAAATTAAGAAGGAAAACAACAAAACAGGAGTCAAAACAAAACATCAGACTAAACAAGACATGAATTATGAGAGGGGTAGGGTAAGGGGTTTAATACTTCAGAACCAAATGGTAGCTCCAGGTAGTTGGGCTTCCGAGTGGCACAGCGGTCTAAGGCACTGCATCTCAGTACAAGAGGTGTCACTATAGTACCTGGTTTGAATCCAGGCTGTATCACATCCGGCTGTGATTGGAAGTCCCATAGGGCGTCTCACAATTAGCCCAGCGTTGCCGGGGTAGGCTGTCATTGTAAATAAGAATTTGTTCTTAACTGACTTGCCTACTTAAATAAAGGTTCAATAAAAAAAGTCATAAAAATAGATGGGTGTTGGTTAAATTGGGATTTTAATATTTGGAGCAGCAGTTATTTTTCCTTTGAGTGAGGAGTGGTTTTGGTTTGAAAGGATGTGGAGCACTCTGATTTCCGACTGGGCAACTCCGCACACTCCGCAGTGAACTTGACACAACTGTGGGAAGCAATTAGAGTCAACATGGGCCAGCATCCCTGTAGATTGCTTTCGACACCTTGTAGAGTCCATGCCCTGACGAATTGAGGCTGTTCCTAATGTTTTGTACACTCAGTGTAGACTACAAACACTCACACACAAAACACATAAAAACATGCATATTGATGCCACACACTCACACAGGTACACACTTTTGCACTCTTTCACAATCTTCACATACACTGCTGCCACTCTGTTTATTATCTATCCTGATTGCCTAGTCACCTTCACCCCCACCTACTTGTACATATTACTTGAATTACCTCAACTACCCTTGCATATATTCTTGCATATAGTCTCGTTATTGTTATTCTAATATTTTTTTTCTGCATTGTTGGGAAAGGCCTCATAAGTAAGCATTTCAAGGTAAAGTCTACACTTGTTGTATTTAGCGCATGTGACAAACAGCATGATTTGGGTTTAGCCTACACAGAACTGAATTAGCTGATCATTTTGAGAGGGGAGAAGTCCTCAACTTCAAAACTTTGTTCAATCAGTTGTACTCACTACTGCCCTTGTTTGTTGTGGTAGAATGACAGACACAGCCAAGAAACACCCACACCCTCAAAACAACTCTTGTTTGCCTTAAGTCATGTCTGCTAGCATTTCTTAATCAGATTTGATGAAAAACGAGGCCAAATCTGGAAGTGCAGTTGCCTTTTAAAGATCGAATACGCAGTCGGGGAAACTACACCACTGTCCGCCCCATGGCCGTTGTTATTGTTTTTTTTGTTACCAAAGCAGAGGTGAGGAGCATTGGGTAAAAAGAAAATGCAGTACATATTCTGCTGTTCTGTCTAACGTGCAATGATGTCCAATGGAAAAAAACTGTGTTCATTGTTTGCTGTAACGTCTTTGTTGTTGTAATAGCGCAAAAGGACGTTGGAGTTTCACCATTAAGGATTCCAACTTCAATGAGAAATCTCTCTCTCTGAGAAACTGTTCTGTGGTGCAACTGACAACATTAGGGGGAATCTAAATGACTGCCCCATGTATGATAATGGCTCCAGCATTTGAATGTGTGTGGGTGTGTCTGTGTTTGTGTGTGTGTGCATGGGAGCATGTGTGTGTGTGTGAGTGTGTGAGCCTAGAGAACTATTATTGAACTCGGTCTCTCTTAGCCAACCAAATAGACTTGTTGTTGTTGAGTTGTGTGTTTGAATGAAGCTCAACCGGAGTCAGTGGTTTTATGGGCTGTCAATGGTTCTGAGGAGCTCCAGAGTTTGGGTTGTTGGAATGTTTTTGGAAATCACAGTCCTGGCATATAGACAGCCTATGTCACCTCAATGGAAATGGCTGTAAAAAGTGTGGTTGTGTTTAAATGTTTACAGCATGTGGATTTGTGTGCATGCGTGTCCCCACATTCACTCCAACCCCAGCTAGTCTGGAGACTTACTGACCCTCCCTCTTATAATACTCTTCTATCACTATTAGAAATGTAACGTCAGATGCCCATGTCAGGGCACATGGTTGTGTGAACATAAATAGTGATAGTATTTTGCACCAGCCCTGCACTGACACTGCACTACCCTGAGGTCCCCCAGGAGTGTGTTGGCGTCAGGCAGGTGAATGATACATCCAGAAATACACAAACCCTGGCAGACAGTCAGACCAGCATTCATATCCTCTCACATCACACTTTATGAATGGTGAACGCAAGTGTGTGTGCGTGCAATATGTGTGCGCGTGTGTGTGCGTGTGTGTGTGTGTTGAGTGGAAGGATGATCAGACTTCCAGGTTTACATGTATTTATATTAGAGCCATATTTCATGATAAATATAAATGTGTAAAATGTAAAACAGTGGAGTGGCATTTCCTAGAACACAGGAATCAGGAAGCTTCAAACAGGAAGAGAGGGGGACGGCCTTCACCACTCTCTCACCGCTCAGCCTGGTGTGTGTGTGTCTGTGCATGTGTGTGTGTTTGTACATGTCGTATATAGACCTCTGCAATTGTCCTTGTAGGCAATGTGTCATTACAGATCCAAATAAAATCCTCAAGTGTGTGGCATATGAAGCTATAAACATAGACAGCTATTTGTCTCTTTATTTCTGTAGAAATACTTATTCTCTGCTCCAAACCCAATAATCTATCCGGCTCTCGTGGTGTGTGTGCGTGCAAGTGTGCGTGTCGGTGCTTGTGTACATGTGTATGTGTGCGTAGATTCAGGATTAGGAGATTAGAGAGTAAATCTCTGATTAGATCAACTCCCCCGCAGGATGAGATTAACACTCCTTAATTACGATCCCCCATCCCTTCTTCTCCTCTATTACGATCCCCCCATCCCTTCCCAGTCCCTCACACCCACACATTCTGTTTACACATCACAACCCTTTAAATCTGTTTACAGATGTAGGATCTTCATTTGATCACTCTTTTGTTGCTGAGAATTTTCCGCACAACAGGAAATGCAGATGAGCTTCTTGATTTACATAAATTCACTGAAAACCCACACTAACATACTGTTATTTATACAGTAGGCCTATTTAACTTTTCATGTAGCCTACTTTTGCACAGTTAATAGCACCGATCAAGCAACATTATGGACTAAAAGTTCAAATCCTGTTGCTGCAGGATTATTTTGCTGTGGATTAAGGTCAAATTGAGATCCTACACCTGTAAGTGAAGTCTTTCTCTCTCACGCTGTCTTAAATGTTTTGCGCCAGTGAGCAGAAGAGGGGATTGTTGAATGTTTGTGTGTGTCAAAATGATTATAGTAAACTAAAACTAAAATCATGAAAAAACTATTTAGTTAACTGAAATAAAATAGTTAACAAACCTGTTTGAAAAACTAAAACTCTGAGAGTATTATCTTTGAGTCCAAAACAAACTAAAATAAAATCCATCATGAATTATGTTCAGTATTAGTTTTCTAAAACTTTGGCAAAAATCTAATTGGGGTTTCAAAGGGATTTTCAAGCAACTGAATCTGGTGGGTAAATGCAGCCAGGAGATGGAAATGTTTCAAATAGGCCTAGCTTGTGAATCACTATCACTAGCTAACAGCAAAAAACTAATCTAGGTAGTTAACTTGATTCATAAATGTACTACTAAATCTAAAACGGAGTGACTGCTGATCTGACAACTAAAGGTTCCAAAGCTTCTCTACTTTACGCACAGTCTCTGCTCTACTCGTAGAAAACAGGCCACTCTGGCAAATGTTTAATAAAGTTAGTGTCTTCAGAAAGCACTCACACGATTTGACTTTTTCCACATTGTTGTGTTACAGCCTGAATTTAAATTCCATCCATTGACTACTGGGGTCTTAATGATATTATGATTAAGAATCGTTACCCCCTACCACTCCTCTCCTCGGCTTTTGAACCTCTCCAGGGGGCCACCATTTTTTCCAAGCTGGACCTTCAGAATGCTTACCACCTGGTTCGGATACGCAAAGGAGATGAGTGGAAGACAGCATTCAACACAGCCAGCGGACATTATGAGTACCAGGTCATGCCGATTGGACTCACCAACGCCCCTGCTGTCTTCCAGGTCCTGGTAAATTATGTGCTCTGGGACATGCTAAAACAGTTTGTGTTCATATACCTTGACGACATCCTGTTTTTTCCCGGTCTGCCCAAGAACATGTTCTGCATGTCAGACAGGTCCTTCAGCGCCTCCTGGAAAACCAATTGTTCGTAAAAGCCGAGAATTGTGAGTTCCACCACTCTACCATCTCCTTTCTGGGATATGTCATTGCTGAGGGAAATGTCCAGATGGATCCTGGAAAGGTGAAAGCAATGGTGGATTGGCCTCCACCCACATCCAAGGTGCAGTTGCAACGTTTACTCGTTTTGCTAACTTCTACTGCCGTTTCTTTCAGGGTTACAGTACCCTGGTGGCCCCCCTCTCTGCACTCACCTCTCCCAAAGTACCGTTTACATGGTCTCCAGCTGTCAACAAAGCCTTTGTGTTCCTGAGAGTTGTATGGATCCAGACCCGTCCCATCAATTTGTGGTTGAGGTTGATGCTTCTGGTGTTGGAGTGGGGGCCATCCTGTCCCAGCGATTTGCCCAGGACAAAAATATTCATCCCTGTGCTTTCCTGTCCCATCGACTCAACTCTGCAGAAAGAAACTACGGCATAGGTAAATGAGAACTCCTGGCAGTCAAGATGGCACTGGAGGAGTGGAGACACTGGCTGGAGGGAGCTGAACATCCGTTTTTGGTCTGGACCGACCACAAGAATCTGGAATATTTCAGCACAGCCAAGCACCTTATTTCCAGGCAGGCCCGGTGGGCTCTGTTATTTACTAGGTTAAATTTCACCTCCTACCACCCAGGGTCTAAAAACGTGAAGCCGGACGCTCTCTCTCTTCTATCCAGTTCCTCTGCCACTCCCTCTGAATCTGAGACCATCCTCCCTGCCTCTTGTTTGGTGGCTTCAATTGTTTGGGGAATTGAGGCTCTGGTCCCCAAGGCTCAGCGTTCCCAGTCGGACTCTTGGGGGGGGGGGGGGGGGGGGGCCGGCTAACCATCTGTTTGTGCCTGATGCGGTCCGGTCTAAGGTCCTGGAATGGGCTCACTCCTCCAGGCTTACCTGTCATCCTGGTACTCGCCGGACCCTGGCTTTCCTCGGTCAACGCTTCTGGTGGCCTACCATGGTTCCTGATGTCTCGGCCTTCGTCGCCGCATGCATGGTATGCGCGCAAAGCAAGACTCCGTAGCAAGCTCCACGTCTGCCCTCCTACAGCCACTTCCGTCACTGGGCTGCCTCCGTCAGATGGCAACACCATCATTCTGACAGTGGTGGACAGATTCTCCAAGGCCGACCATTTCATCCCTCTTCCTAAGTTACTTTCAACCAATGAGATGGCCCAGATTATGGTGCAGCACGTCTTCCGTATCCATGGACTCCCAGTTGACATTGTTTCGGATCGGGGTCCTCAGTTCTCGTCACAATTCTGGAAGACGTTCTGCACTCTTATTGGGTAGTCAGCCAGCCTGTCCTCTGGGTTTCAACCCCAATCTGACGGACAGTCAGAGCGAGCCAATCAAGATATGAAGACGGCACTCTGGTGTCTGGTTGCCAGTAACCCCACCACCTGGAGTCAGTAACTGGTCTGGGTGGAATGTGCCAGAAACACTCTCCCTTGCTCGGCTAATGGACTATCCCCTTTCGAATGCTCCATGGGGTATCGGCCCCTACTCTTCCCAGAGCAAGAAGTTGAAGTCATTGTACCTTCAGCCCAGATGTTCGTCCACCACTGTGGTCGTACCTGGAAAAGAGCTAGGGCGGCTCTTCTCAAGACCACCTCCAGGTATCGTCAACAAGCAGACCGCCACCAGACTCTGGCTCCTCACTGCTCGGGTCTGCTAGGTTAATCATGGCCAGTTCGTACTATCAGGTATGAAGGTAAGACCCAGACAAAATCGAATTAACAATGCTTTAATAATCCAACAGGGATAGGCAATAGACAGGTCAAGGCAGGCAGGGGTCAGTAAACCAGAGGTGGGGCAACGGTATCAGACAGCAGACAGGCTCAGAGCAGGCAGAGGTCAATAATCCAGAGGTGGGGCAAAGGTACAGGTTGGCAGACAGGCTCAGAGCAGGCTGGGGTCAGTATACCAGAGGTGGGGCAACGGTATCAGACAGCAGACAGGCTCAGAGCAGGCTGGGGTCAGTAAACCAGAGGTGGGGCAACGGTATCAGACAGCAGACAGGCTCAGAGCAGGCTGGGGTCAGTATACCAGAGGTGGGGCAACGGTATCAGACAGCAGACAGGCTCAGAGCAGGCTGGGGTCAGTAAACCAGAGGTGGGGCAACGGTATCAGACAGCAGACAGGCTCAGAGCAGGCTGGGGTCAGTAAACCAGAGGTGGGGCAACGGTATCAGACAGCAGACAGGCTCAGAGCAGGCTGGGGTCAGTAAACCAGAGGTGGGGCAACGGTATCAGACAGCAGACAGGCTCAGAGCAGGCTGGGGTCAGTAAACCAGAGGTGGGGCAACGGTATCAGACAGCAGACAGGCTCAGAGCAGGCTGGGGTCAGTAAACCAGAGGTGGGGCAACGGTATCAGACAGCAGACAGGCTCAGAGCAGGCAGAGGTCAATAATCCAGAGGTGGGGCAAAGGTACAGGTCGGCAGGCAGGCTCAGGGACAGGCAGAGTGGTCAGGCAGGCAGGCAGGCTCAGTGTCAGGACAGGCAACGGTCAAAAACCAGGACGGCGAGAAAAAGAGTGACTGGGAAAAGCAGGCGCTGAGACACAAAACCACTGGTTAACAAGACAAACTGGCAACAGACAAACAGAGAACACAGGTATAAATACACAGGGGATAATGGGGAAGATGGGTGACACCTGGAGGGGGGTGGAGACAATCACAAAGAACAGGTGAAACAGGTATGCTTGTAATCGATAAGAACTGGGGAGTTTTTCAGGATATAACATTTACGGAATGGAGCTATGCACAGGCAATATCCTAGAGGAAAACCTGGTTCAATCTGCTTTCCACCAAATCCTGGGAGATGGATTCACCTTTGAGCAGGACAATAACCTTCAACACAAGGCCAAATCTACACTGGAGTTGTTTACCAAGAAGGCAGTGAATGTTCCTGAGTGGACGAGTTAGAGTTTTTACTTAAATCTAGACTTGAAAATAGTTGTCTAGCAATGATCATCAACCATTTGACAGAATTTGAAGAATTTTGAAAAGAATAATGGGCAAATATCCTTTAATCCAGATGTGCAAAGCTCTTAGAGATTTACCCAGAAAGAGTTATAGCTGTATTCACTGCCAAATGTGATACTAACTGTTTGTATTGACTGTACTGTGTGAATACTGTCGTAATTTTGATATTTCTGTATTTCATTATCCATACATTGGCAAACATACATTATGGGGTATTGTGTGTGGATGGGTGAGAAAAAATAATCAATTGAATCCATTTTGTATTCAGGCTGTAACACAACAACATGTGGAATAAGTCCAGGGGTATGAATACTTTCTGATGACACTGTAGATAAAAGCTGAATCCATTTCTGCTAGATAAAATAATGATAGTATTCTACATAACATAACCAAATATAATATCATAGTATATATAAAGTTACTGTAAGACAAAAAACACCACCTCATTTCTTATGAGATTTCAGGGTGATTTTCTCTCATGTGGCCCTAGTGTGCACCACTAGGCAAAATATGGGTTTTGATTTAAACTAAACACAGGTAGGCTAACAGCATCTGCTCTACAATTCTCTCACTGTACATCATTCAAAACAATACTGTAGGCTACTTTGAAACAACACTGTATATCTAAGAAGATCTAAATGTACTGTATATCTCCATGAAACTGACTGAGATCAAATGGTTGGAATGCCAATGCTGCTGCATGGACGTTTCACCTGTAAAGCTTGAAGAATTATTATTCACAATTGTGAGAAATGTGAAGGGGGGGTGACCACATAAATGTGTACGTAGAGGTAAAGAAACATAGGTACCAGGCGCACCGGTTTGAGTGTGTCAAGAACTGTAATGTTGCTGGGTTTTTCATGCTCAACAGTTTCTTGTGTGTATCAAGAATGGTCCACCACTCAAAGGACATCCAGCCAACTTGACACAACTGTAGCCTCTGCCAAGTTAAAAAGCATTGGATTCATGTGAACATAGGCGAGAGTTTCATTCCACCACGTTTTTTGCTCCAGTCTTGGCAGTATTCCTTTTAAATCCAAGTCACATTGGGATTGAATGTATTATTTAAACCTAACCTAACCTGACCCATCACTTTATGTATTACTGCCCCCATTGCAAGAAGTGACATCCCCCCCACCAAAAAACAAGAAGTGACATCCCCCCCACCAAAAAACTATACAGCACAAATGACTCCTAGCCTCCGGCGCATGCTTTCTGTCCCTAACACTAAAACTGAAACTAAATAATATAAAAACTAAATAGGAATGTTTTGATACAATTGTGTGTGTGTCTGTGTGTGACTCTGTGTGTCTCTGTGTGTCTGTGTGTGTGTGTATGTGTGTGTGTGAAAGAGAGAGAGGGGTTTGACGCACATAGTGCCCTTTTCCTGACTGCTTCCACTGAGGGAGTGTAAGGGTCAGATTGGGCCTCTCATTCCCCTTATTTCTCTGCCTCCCTCCCTTTCTCTCTCACACACGTCCTATCAGAGGGTATTGGAGGCTAAAGCTGGTGAGGTCATTGTGGAATGTCAGTTTCTTAATGAAACGCTCAAGTTGCACTTCAATGGATATTACACTCTCCCTCTCTCTCTTTCTCTCTTTCGCTATAACTCTCCCTTTCTCACTCACTCTCTCCCCCATTCTTACTAATGGATGGAGTCATGAGTGTAATATTACCTCCACACCTCCCCCTTAATAGATGACCACTCACAGTCTGCACCAAGAGAAAATCATCTCTCCCTCTCCACCTGCCATTCCTCACAGCCCTCTCTCCCGCTCCCCTTCACATCACTCCCTCTCTCCCACTCCCATCACTCTCTCCCTCCTCCCTCCCATCCCTCTCTCCCTCCTCTCTCCCTCTCCCCTTCACATCACTCCCTCCCTCCCCCTCCTATCCCTCTCTCCCCCTCACATCCCTCTCCATCACTCTCTCCCTCCTCCCTCCCATCCCTCTCTCCATCTCCCTCTCCACATCCCATCCTTCTCATCACTCCCTCTCTCTCCATCTCCACATCCCATTCTTTCCATCCCTCTCTCCCACAGAGGTATGTGTCACATGTGGATTAGTAGACAATGTGTTTTACTCCTGCTGTGATGGCTGCTCTGTCTACTGGGTTTTGCTGTGCTTACTTCCTGCAGGAGATTGGTGGGCGAAGTAGGAGAGGTGGGCGGAGCTGGGAGTGTTGTCAGTGCTGAAGGGGCACACCTGTTTAAGCTCAGCTGTGGCATAAAGTCAATGTTTCCCCATTCAGCAAGAGATTCCTTTCTCCATGCATACCTTTGGTTGTTTTGTTGTGGCTTTGGCAGTCGACACCTAATCTACTGACCTTCATCTGCTTATTGTTGTGAGTGTTTACTTTAAGTATGGAATAAATTAATTTAGTTAATCTGCCTACACTGAATAGAAATGTTCTTAAATGGTTCTTCATCAGCTCATAAGGTTCCTTGTGGAACTCTTGACTGACAAATAACCTTTGAGATAAGTGGGGGGGTTCTTGACATGGCTTCTACGGTTCTTCAGAATTATAAATGGTTGAAATGTATGGAACCTTTCATAGCATGTTCTCTGCTCATCAGCTGACATTGGTCTGATTTCATATGCATGACATCTTTCACTTAAATATACTAACTTTTTTACTAATTAAAAAATAAAGGCTACTCATTGATATGTTTGCAAATTGTTCCTATAATATCTGGTAGGTTAGGGCTTGCCACAAATGCACGGAAAGCCATGCTTTCTCCTTGAAACACCCTACTGTTGAATGCCCAAAATAATTACATTATTTAATCTGCCTATGACCTCATAATGCTATTCCAAGTGGTAGTACAATGTAGGATATCATCGCTTGACTCCAGCACCTGTTTTTTTCCTGTTTCTTCTAAATGGCATGACTAAACTGGGGATAGGTGGTTTATGTCCCGCTCTCATCCGATTCTGAGGTAAATTGCAGTATGCTACATTATCATCTAATGGACAATTTGGTAAGTATCAAAGTTAGCTACTTCATCTAGCATACTTTATTTTAAACAATATTCCTGTATGTCAGGTAACAGTATAGGAAGTTACTAGCTAACTCATCTGACCCAGTAGAGCACTAACGTAGATATCGTTATATCACAGACAAAAGGGGGAAACCAGTAGGTATTAGTTAACGTTAGTTGGCTAGCTAGTTACCAGCACCATTGTTTATATCTACTAACGTTCGCTGTCTACAAGCTAGCCAATATTGCTACACTGGTGCACAGCAAACTCACGCCTGGTGTAGCTAGTTAGCTAATTAGAACCATGCAAGATGGGATGCTAGCTAGCTACGTTATCCAAGTTAACTAGCTACCAAACTTGGTATGCTCACACCTAGCCTAGGCAGCTGCGAGTGGGCTGTATAGTGGAGATCCATAAATCCCACTAGCGGCTATCCGGGCCAGCTCGCTCTAAGTCAGATACAAAAGTTTCTCTGGCCAAGTCAGATGAGTTAGCTAGGGTTGTCCAAGTTAGCTAGAAAACGAATTTGTCAGTAATACTGTAACATCTCCAGTCCAAAATGAAATCTAGAACCGGCTTCCTATTTCGCAACAAAGGCTCCTTCACTCATGCTGCCAAACATACCCTCGTAAAACTGACCATCCTATGGATCCTCGACTTCGCCGATGTCATGTACAAATTAGCCTCCAACACTCTACTCAGAAAATTGGATGTCATAGTGCCATCTGTTTTGTCACCAAAGCCCGATATACTACCCACCACTGCGACCTGTACGCTCTCGTTTGCTGGTCCTCGCTACATATTCGTCGCCAAACCCACTGGCTCCAGGTCATCTAGAAGTCTTTGCTAGGAATAGATCCACCTTATCTCAGTTCACTTGTCACCATAGCAATACCCACCCGTAGCACACGCAGGTATATTTCACTGGTCATCGCGAAATCCAACACTTCCTTTGGCCGCCTATCCTTCCAGTTCTCTGCTGCCAATGACTGGAACGAATTGCAGAAATCACTGAAGTTGGAGACTTCTCCCTCACTAAGCCCATCTGTAAATATCCCATCCAACCTACCTCATCCCCATATTTGTTTTTGTTTTTCTGCTCTTTTGCACACCAGTATTTCTACTTGCACATCCTCATCTGCACATATCACTCCTGTGTAAATTGCTAAATTGTAATTACTTTGCCACTATTGGCCTATTTATTGCCTTACCCCCTTACTTCATTTGCACACACTGTATATATATTTTTCTATTGTTATTGATTGTACGTTTGTTTATGGCATGTGTAACTCTGTCGTTGTTTTTGTCGCACTGCTTTGCTTTATTTTGGCCAGGGCGCAGTTGTAAATGAGAACTTGTTCTCAACTGGCCTACCTAGTTAGATAAAGGTGAAATTAAAAAAAGGTTGGGCGATTGTGGAGGCCAGGTCATCTGATGTAGCACTCCATCACTGTCATTGGTCAAATAGCCCTTACACAGCCTGGAGGTGTGTTTTGGTCATTGTCCTGTTAAAACAAATGATTGTCCCACAAAGTGCAAACCAGATGGGGTGACGTAGGACTGCAGAATTCTGTGGTAGCCATGCTGGTTAAGTGTGCTTTGAATTCTAAATAAATCAGACAGTGTCACCAGTAAAGCATCACACCTCCTCTTCCATACTTCACGGTAGGAACCACGCATTCGGAGATCATCCGTTCACCTACTCTGCATCTTCCAAAGACACGACAGTTGGAATCAAAAATCTCAAATTTGGACTCATCAGACCAAAGGACAGATTTCCACCGGTCTTATGTCCATTGCTCATGTTTTTTGGCACAAGCAAGTCTCTTCTTATTGTTGGTGTCCTTTTATTAGTGGTTTCTTTGCAGCAATTTGACCATGAAGGCCTGATTTCAAGCAGTCTCCTCTGAACAGTTGATGTTGAGATGTGTCTGTTACTTGAAGTCTGTGTAATTTCTGAGGCTGGTAACTCTAATGAACTTATCCTCTGCAGCAGAGGTAACTTTGGGTCTTCCTTTCCTGTGGCGGTCCTCATGAGAGCCAGTTTCATCATAACGCTTGATGTTTTTTGCGACTGCACTTGAAGAAAATTTCAGTTCTTGACATTTTCCCAAAGTGACTGACCTTCATATCTTAAAGAAATGGACTGTTTCTCTTTGCTTATTTGAAACTTGCCAGAATATGGACTTGGTCTATTATCAAAAAGGGCTATCTTCTGTATACCACTCCGACTTTGTCACAACACAACAGATTGGCTCAATCGCATTAAGAAGGAAAGAAATTCCACAAATGAACTTTTAACAAGGCACACCTGTTCATTGAAATGCATTCCAGGTGACGACCTCATGAAGCTGGTTAAGAGAATGCCAAGTGTGCAAAGCTGTCATCAAGGCAAAGGGTGGCTACGTTGAAGAATGTCAAAATATAAAATATATTTTGATTTAATACTTTGGTTACTACATGATTCCCTGTGTTATTTCATAGTTTTGATGTCTTCACTATTATTCTACAATGTAGAAAATAGGAAAAATAAAGAAACCGTTGAATGAGTAGGTGTGTCCAAACTTTTGACTGGTACTGTACATACAGTGCATTCGTAAAGTATCCAGACGCATTGACTTTTTCCAAATTTGGATTCCTTACAGCCTTATTCCAAAATGGTTTAAAATTAGACCCTTTACTCAGTACTTCATTGAAGCACCTTTGACAGAATTGTAGCTTCGAGTCTTAGGTATGACGCTGCAAGCTTGGCACACCTGTATTTGGGGAGTTTCTCCCATTCTTCTCTGCAGAACCTCTCAAGCTCTGCGAGGTAGGATGGAGAGCTTTGCTGCACAGCTATTTTCAGGCCTCTTCAGAGATGTTCGATCGAGTTCAAGTCCGGGCTCTGGTCACGAAGCCACTCCTACGTTGTCTTGGCTGTGTGCTTAGGGTCGTTGTCCTGTTGGAAGGTGAACCTTTGCACCAGTCTGAGAACCTGCTTCAAAACGCTCAGGACTTCATCAAGGATCTCTCTATAACTTTGCTCTGCTCATCTTTCCCTCGATCCTGACTAGTCTCCCAGTCCCTGATGTTGAAAAACATCCCCACAGCATGATGCTGTCACCACCATGCTTCACCGTAGGGATGGTGCTAGGTTTTCTGTGTCATCAGACAAGATAATATTTTTTGTCATGACCTGAGAGTCCTTTAGGTGCCTTTTGGCAAACTCCAAGCAGGCTGTCATGTGGCTTCCGTTTTGTCACTGTACCATAAAGGCCTTATTGGTGGAGTGCTGTAGAGATGGGAGAACCTTCCAGAAGGACATCTCCACAGATGAACTCTGGTGTTCTGTCAGTGACCATCGGGCGGCCATTCTCTAGGAGGGGTCTTGGTGTTTGCTAACTTCTTCCATTTAAGAATGATGGAGGCAACTGTGTTCTTGAGGACCATAAATTCTGCAGACATGTTTTGGTACCCTTCCCCAGATCTGTGCTTCGACATAATCCTTTCTTAGAGTTTTACGGCTAATTCCTTTGACCTCATGGCTTGTTTTTTGTTCTGACATGCAGTGTGAACTGTGGGACCGTATATAGACAGGTTAGTGCCTTTCTAAATCATGTCCAATCAATTGAATTTACCACAGACTCCAAGTTGTAGAAACATCTCATGGATGATCAATGGAAACAAGATGCACCTGAGCTCAATTTCGAGTCTCATAGCAAACGGTCTGAATACTTATGCAAATAAGATTTTTATTTTTAATACATTTGCACAAAAAAAACGTTTTCGCTTTATCATTATTGGATATTGTGAGTAGATTGATGAGCAAAGTATTTATTTAATCAATTTTAGAATAAGGCTGTAACATAACGTTTTGAAAAAGTCAAGGGATCTGAATACTTTCTGAATGCACTACATATGACAAGCCCTAAAGAAGCCCTAACCCACCAGATTGTATTATTGCAACATTTTGCAAACATATCAATGAGTAGCCTTTATTATTTTTATTACATCTGATGAGTAGAGAACATGTTATGAAATGATCACTTCTGCAGGCTTACTTACATTTCAACCTTTCACAATTCTGAAGAGCTGTAGATACCATGTCAAGAACCCCCCCACTTAACTCAAAGATTATTTGTCGGTCAGGAGTTCGACAACTAATGAAGAACCGTTTAAGAGCCTTTTTTTCCTATAGTGTTGGGTTAGGGCTAGTGTACGGGAAGAAGCTAGTGTTAGGGTTGGTTTGGGGCTGACCCTAGCCTTATTCAGTGGGAGGAAGAGGGTGAGAATACGTTTGAACAGACAGATAAAGAAAAAGTGTGAGGAATACATAAGAATAGTTATATACTGAACAAAAATATAAAAGCAATTGTGTATGTTTCATGAGCTGAAATAAAAGATCCCATACGCACAAAAAGTGTGTTCTCTGTTAGTGAGCATTTCTCCTTTGCCAAGATAATCCATCCACCTGACAGGTGTGGCCAATCAAGATGCTGATTAAACAGCATTATCATTACACAGGTGCAACTTGTAATGGGTGCAATAAAAGGCCACTCTAAAGTGTGCGATTATGTCAAACAACACAATCCGACAGATGTTTTGAGGGAGTGTGCAATGTGCATGCTGACTGCGGGCATGTCCACCAGAGCTGTTGCCAGAGAATTGAATGTTAATTTCTCTACCATAAGCCACCTCCAGCGTCATTTTAGAGAATTTGGCAGTATGTCCAACCGGCCTCACAACCGCAGACCGTGTAATCACGCCAGCCCAGGACCTCCACTTCCGGCTTCTTCACCTGCGGGATCGTCTGAGACCAGCCACCCAGACATCTCATGAAAATGAGGATTATTTATGTCTGTAATAAAGCCCGTTTGTGGGGAAAATCTCATTCTGATTGGCTGGGCCTATGCCCTCCCAGGCCCACCCATGGCTGCACCCCTGCCCAGTCATGTGAAATCTATAGATTAGAGCCTAATGAATTTATTTCAATTAACTGATTTCCTTATATGAACTGTAACTTAGTAAAATCGTAAAAATTGTTGCATGTTGCGTTTATTTTTGTTCGGTGTAACTTTTGGTACTGTTCATGTTTCCACATATGAGTCAAAGCGACTTACGTGTACGTGGAGCAGGTGTTAGTGGTGTCTGAAGAGAAGCTAAATCAACATAAACGTTACTGTTCAATTCCACACAGCAGAGTCCAACTGGATCCTACCATGCAGGCCTTGTAGTCCCACACTAAGAACGGTTTGAGAGGAGGAGGGTAGACAGGATTCTGAAGAAAAATGGAGTGAAAGAGAGTGAGAGCAGCATGTGTTTCTGATAAATGATCACTCACCTTCTAACACACCTCGCATACTTTACCCTTACACAGAGCCAGAGAAAGATTGGTGTGTGCATGTGTGTGCATGCGTATCTCCCATTAGGAGTGTCTTACGTTTCTTAGAGTTTTGTTCTGTCATATTGCAGCAGCAGTTTGAGTTTGATACATCATTTATTTATATACTGTATATATTGTACACACACACACAACCCTAGCTGGGACGCCACTCTCCGAGGGGGTGTCAGGGGGAGTTGGGATCTGCAAAAAAATATTTTCCAAATAGGACTAATATAAGCATCCACTAAATGATTTGTATTTATAATTATTACACACATATACACACGTATAGGCCAGCCAGGTCACCCGTTGTACAAGTCAGTATCCGTTGTCCATCCATGTCTGAGGACGTCGTGAGACATGTAAACCGGCTGGTCGTGGCAACAGTGAGCGCTGTTACCTTCAAGTAGGTTTTGCTATGATGTTGTGGACAGGGAATGTGGATGGGTGAAAACTTCTGCCTCTGATTCCAAAGGTTGCAAGTTAGAATCCAGTGCTGGAAAGTTATTTTTTATATTTAGTTTTTAAGCCTATCCCAAACCTTAACCCTTACCTTAACCATTTGGCGTTAATGCCTAACCTTAAAACAAATCTGAGTTAATGCCTAAACTTAACTCTTCATCTAACAACGTTTTCTCTCATAGTCCAAGAGCATCTGGCCATTGCGGTGGTGGATCAGGGCTACTTATTTCTCCTAACTAGAGTTTCTATTTTCTCCCTCACTCACCTGTCCATCTGTTCATTTTAATTCCATGCTGTCACTGTCACTTTTCCACTCAAGCTTAACATTGTCGTCATCTATCACCCACCAGGTGCCATTGGAGAGTTCCTCAATGAGCATGACACCTTGATAAGCTCATTTCCTGACGATGGTTCACCGCTCTTCGTACTTCAATCTCCTGACTTCTGCCTTCAATTCATTTCTTTCTAACTCTCTCATTCCCCTCCTTTTGACCTCACCCTTTCCCAATCCCTTCCAATTTACAAGGCAGGCAATACACTTGACCTCACTAGAGGCTGTTTGCCTACTAATCTCACTGCAACCCCCTCCAGGTCTCTGATCACTACTTTGTTTCCTTGTCTGTCTCCCTTTCCTCCAACGCGGGCAGCTGAGTAAAAATGGAAGAAAACTAAACTTCCGAAGGACCTATTAACCTTTCACTCCCTCCTCTCTACCTTCTCTTCCTCTGTATCCACTGCTAATGCACATTTCTATCACTTTAGTCTTCTTCCTCTAACTCTATGAATTTCTTTTCCACCTTCTTCCCGCAACCTTAAAACTTCTTTGGGACTGGGGGGGCAGTATTGAGTAGCTCTACAAATTTGTAGATTTGGATAGAAAACACTCTGAAGTTTCTAAAACTGTTTGAATGATGTCTGTGAGTATAACATAACTCATATGACAGGCAAAAACCTGAGAAAAAAATCAAACCAGGAAGTTGGATTATCGAATATACAGTGTCTATGGGGTCATATTGCACTTTCTAAGGCTTACACTAGATGTTAACCATCTTTAGAACCTTGTTTTAGGCTTCTACTGTGAAGGGGGAGCGAAAGAGAGCTGTTTCAACCAGGTGTCTGACAGAGTGCCATGAGCTGATCGCACGCCCCTGTGAGAGGTAGCTGCGTTCCAATGCATTTCTAAAGACAAAGGAATTCTCCGGTTGGAACATTATTGAAGATTTATGTTAAAAACATCCTAAAGATTGATTCTATACATCGTTTGACATGTTTCTACGAACTGTAATATAACTTTTTTGACATTTCGTCTGAACAAGTGATCGTGCATTATGCATTTGGATTACTGGGCTAAACGCGCAAACAAAAAGGAGGTATTTGGACATAAAAGATGGACTTTATCAAACAAAACAAACAAGATCATCAAAGGTAAGTAAATATTTATAACGCTATTTCTGACTTTTCTGACACCTCTCCTTCTTTGGAAAATGGCTAGATGTTTTTCTGTGACTAGCGCTGACCTAACGTAATCGCAAGGTGTGCTTTCGCCGTAAAGCCATTTTGAAATCTGACACAGCGGTTGCATTAAGGAGACGTTTATCTATATTTCCATGTATGACACTATCTTTTATCAATGTTTACTATGATTATTTCTGTAATTTGATGTGGCTCTCTGCACTTTCACCTGATGTTTGTTTGAGACAATGCATTTCTGATCATAACACCAATTTCAAATGAGGTTTTTGGACATAAAGATTACATTTATTGAACAAAACACAGATTTATTGTGTAACATGAAGTCCTGTGAGTGCCATCCGATGAAGATCATCAAAGGTTAGTGATTAATTTAATCGCTATTTCTGATTTTTGTGAGCCCTCTCCTTGGCTGGAAAACGGCTGTATGGTTTTCTGTGACTAGGTGCTGACCTTACATAATCGTTTGTTGTGCTTTCGCCGTAAGACCCTAAATCAAACAGGAAGTGGCGCAGGTCCTAATCCGGGCACTTGTCATCTCCCGTCTGGACTACTGCAACTCGCTGTTGACTGGTCTCCCCGCTTGTGCCATCAAAGCCTTGAAACTTATCCAGAATGCTGCAGCCCGCCTGCTTTTCAACCTTCCCAAGTTCTTCCATGTTACCCACTCCTCCGCACACTCCACTGGCTTCCAGTCGGAGCTCGCATCCACTACAAGACCATGGTGCTTGCCTAAGGGGCAGCAAGAGGAACTACCCATCCCTACTAGAGGTCAACCGATTAATCGGAATGGCCGATTAATTAGGGCCGATTTCATGTTTTCACAATAATCGGAAATCTGTATTTTTGGGCCCCGATTTTGCCGATAAAAAAAATAAAAAAAACAATAATAATAATTTTAAAAAAAATTATACCTTTTATTTAACTAGGCAAGTCAGTTAAGAACACATTCTTATTTTCAATGACGGCCTAGGAACGGTGGGTTAACTGCCTTGTTCAGGGGCAGAACAACAGATGTTCACCTTGTCAACTCGGGGGACCCAATCTTGCCACCTTACAGTTAACTAGTCCAACGCTCTAACCACCTGCCTCTCATTGCACTCCACGAGGAGCCTGCCTGTTACGCAAATGCAGTAGAAGCCTAGGTAAGTTGCTATCTGGCATTAAACTTATCTTATAAAAAACAATCAATCAATCATAATCACTAGTTAACTACACATGGTTGATGATATTACTAGTTTATCTAGGGTGTCCTGCGTTGCATATAATCGATGCAACGCTGGGGGATGATTTAACAAAAGCGCATTTGCGAAAAAAGCACAATTGTTGGACTACTGTACCTAACCATAAACACCAATGCCTTTCTTAAAATCAATACACAGAAGTGCATATTTTTAAACCTGCATATTTAGCTTAAAGAAATCCAGGATAGCAGGCAATATTAACCAGGTGAAATTGTGTCACCTCTTGCGTTCATTGCACGCAGAGTCAGGGTATATGCAAGAGTTTGGGCAGCCTGGCTCATTGCGAACTAATTTGCCAGAATTTAACGTAATTATGACATAACATTGAAGGTTGTGCAATGTAACAAGAATATTTAGACTTAGGGATGCCACCTAGATAAAATAAAGAACGGTTCCGTATTTCACTGAAATAATAAACATTTTTCACCGATGTGAAATGGATAGCTAGTTAGCGGGGTGCGCGCTAATAGCGTTTCAAACGTCACCCACTCTGAGACTTGGAGTAGTTATTCCCCTTGCAGAGGCTTTTGTGGAGCGATGGGTAACGCTGCTTCGAGTGTGGCTGTTGTCGATGTGTTCCTGGTTTGAGCCCAGGTAGGGGTGAGGAGAGGGACGGAAGCTATACTGTTACACTGGCAATACTATAGTGCCTATAAGAACATCCAATAGTCAAATGTATACGAAATACAAATGGTATAGAGAGAAATAGTCCTATAAATACTATATTAACTACAACCTAAAACCTCTTACCTTGGAATATTGAAGTCTCATGTTAAAAGGAACCACCAACTTTCATATGTTCTCATGTTCTGAGCTAACTTAAACGTTAGCTTTCTTACATGGCACATATTGCACTTTTACTTCTCCAACACTTTGTTTTTGCATTATTTAAACCAAATTGAACATGTTTCATTATTTATTTGAGGCTAAATGGATTTTTATTGATGTATTATATTAAGTTAAAATAAGTGTTCATTCAGTATTGTTGTAATTGTCATTACAAATAAACATATCGGCTTTTTTTGGTCCTCCAATAATCGGTATCGGTGTTGAAAAATCATAATCAGTCGACCTCTACTCCCTACCTTCAGGCTCTGCTCATCCCCCACACCCCAACTCGAGCACTCTGTTCTGCCACCTCTGGTCTCTTGGCCCTCCCACCCCTACGGGAGGGCAGCTCCCGCTCAGCCCTAATCAAGGTCTTCTCTGTCCTGGAACCCCATTGCTGGAACCTTGAAGCTAGGACAGCAGAGTCCCTGCCCATCTTCCAAAAGCACCTGAAACCCTACCTCTTCAAAGAGAATCTTAAATAATACCCCTCCTCACTTCGCCCCCCCCCCAAAAAAAATAATTGTTTGTGTTACTACACTTTTTTGGTTACTACATGATTCCATATGTGTTATTTCATAGTTTTTATGTCTTCACTATTATTCTACAATGTAGAAAATAGTAAAACATTATGAAAAACCCTTGAATGAGTAGGTGTGTCCAAACTTTTGGCTGGTACTGTATGTGCGTGCAATCTCCTAATGAACTCAGAGGAAAACACACGAGTGAAGGCCATTCAACTCCCCCCCCCCCACACACACACACACCACATACTCCTGAATAACGCAGTTTATATGAAAGCCTGAAAATGAGCCTATAAACATTGAGATTGCTGAGTCAATTAAAAATTAATTAACCCAGTCGAACCTCTCATTCTCCAGCTGGGCTGTCTCACGGAATGTTCCCTGTGAACACTAACAATAACATGGGACTCTATTGTCATATACTGCACATGTAGATGCAGTATACCTACACCGCTTATTGTGAAACCGCTCAATAAGCCAGTTAAATGTGGCAGACAACTCATTGACTCAAATTCAATGTTTGTCTGTACAGTGGAGTAGGATTGCAGTCTGTGTGTATGATGGTGTACGGCCCAGCGTGTGTGTGTGTGTGTCCACTCAGCAAATTCCTGCAAGGGAGGAGTACTCCCCCCCCCCCCCCCCCCCCCCATAGGACCTACTGCAGGGACACTACATAAAACAGACTACACACGCATGCGCACGTACACACACACACACACACCACTTAATCTGGGACATCATGGGAGGAGGACTGTATTTCAAGGGCCTTGTGGGGGTCTAATATAATACTAAATCGACTGTGTTTTCCAGGGGCGCAACTTTGGTTTAGAAGTGGGGGGAGATAACCTGTCTGTTGGTCCTCCCTCAGAAATGTTTTGGGCATCTAAAGCTCATTTCCTGTATTTCTACACAATCTAATGTGACCTTTTTGGGGTTATTTTGGGGTCACTTTTATTGTGAATAAGAATAGGATATGGGGCCTCGCGAGTAGCGCATCGGTCTAATGCACTGCATCGCAGTGCTAGTGGTGTCACTACAGAGCCGGGATCCAACCCAGGCTGTATCACAACCGGCCGTGATCGGGAGTCCCATAGGGCGGCGCACAATTGGCCCAGCGTCGTCCGGGATAGGGGAGGGTTTGGCTGTGGGGGGGGGGGGTTACTTTTCTCATCGCGCCCTAGCAAGTCCTTGTGGTGGGCCGGGAGCCTGCAGGCAGACTAAGTGAATGGTGTTTCCTCCGACACATTAGTGCGCCTGGCATCCGGGTTAAGCGGGCGGGTGTTTAGAAGTGTGGTTTGGCGGGTCAAGTTTCAAAGGACGCATGACTTGACCTTCGCCTCCTGAGCCTGTTGGGGAGTTGGAGTGATGAGACAAGATCGAAATTAGGGAGAAAAACGGGGTAAAATATATGTATATACTAGGATATGTTTCTAAATACTTCTACATTAATGTGGATGATACCATGATTACAGATAATTCTGAATTCATCGTAAATAACAATGAGTGAGAAAGTTATAGATGCACAATTATAAACGGGGTGGTTCGAACTCTGAATGCTGATTGGCTGACAGCCGTGGTATATCAGACCATATACCACGGGTATGACAAAACATATTGTTTTACTGCTCTATTTACATTGGTAATCAGTTCATAATAGCAATAAGGCACCTCGGGTGATTGTGGTATACGGCCAATATCCAGGTACTCCGCATTGCGTTGTGCATAAGAACAGCCCGTAGCTGTGGTATATTGGCCATATACTGTACCACACCCGCTCGGGCCTTATTGCTTAAAAATACCCCCCCCCCTGTCAAAAATGCTAACCTCCCCTGTTATTGTAATGGTGACTCAGCCACTTTTTGTATCACAGTGCAATTGTAATGGGGGGCAAAAATGCAATTTGAGAATGTGGGGGACTCAAGTTTCGCCATCAGGTGGATGACGGTGTCCTCTCACTCTGGTCAGTCTCACCGGAGGAAAGAAAAGAAATAGGACCCTCTTCTGCTCTCTCCCTCCTTCCGCTGAGGCTAATGCCGTGTACAAAACAACTCGGAACTCAGACATCTTCAGTGCGTTCAAGACAACAGTGTACCATAACCTTCCACCTGCATCCATTTAGGCATCTTTTTAGTGCCCCGACTTTCTGACCTGAACATCATTGACACCGTTATTTTACCTCATTTTTCCCAGTTCCCAGTTTTCTTGAAGCACCATGACCATCAGATGCAAGTGCCTTCAGTTCATTGATGGGATTGAGATCCGGGCTCTTCGCTGGCCGTGGCAGAACACTGACATTCCTGTCTTGCAGGAAATCACGCACAGAACGAGCAGTATGGCTGGTGGCATTGTCATCCTGGAGGGTCATGTCAGGATGAGCCTGCAGGAAGGGTACCACATGAGGGAGGAGGATGTCTTCCCTGTAACGCACAGCGTTGAGATTGCCTGCAACGACAACAAGCTCAGTCCGATGATGCTGTGACACACCGCCCCAGACCTTGACGGACCCTTCCCTCCAAATCGATCCCGCTCCAGAGTACAGGCATCAGTGTAACGCTCATTCCTACGACGACAAACGGCAATCTGACCATCTCCCCTGGTGAGACAAAACCGCGACTCATCAGTGAAGAGCACTTTTTGCCAGTCCTGTCTGTTCCAGCGATGGTGTGTTTGTGCCCATCGGCGACGTTGTTGCCGGTGATGTCTGGTGAGGACCTACCTTACAACAGGCCTACAAACCCTCAATCCAGCCTCTCTCAGCCTATTGCAGACAGTCTGAGCACTGATGGAGGGATTGTGCGTTCCTGGTGTAACTCGGGCAGTTGTTGTTGCCATCCTGTACCTGTCCCGCAGGTGTGATGTTTGGATGTACCGACCCTGTGCAGGTGTTGTTACATCTGGTCTGCCACTGCGAGGACGATCAGCTGTCCGTCCTGTCTCCCTGTTGCGCTGTCTTAGGTATCTCACAGTACGGATGTTGCAATTTATTGCACTGGCCACCTCTGTAGTCCTCATGCCTCCTTGCAGCATGCCTAAGGCACGTTCACGCAGATGAGCAGGGACCCTGGGCATCTTTTTTTTTGTGTTTTCAGAGTCAGTAGAAAGGCCTCTAGTGTCCTAAGTTTTCATAACTGTGATCTTAATTACCTATCGTCTGTAAGCTGTTAGTGTCCTAACGACCGTTCCACAGGTGCATGTTCATTAATTGTTTATGGTTCATTGAACAATCATGGGAAACAGTGTTTAAACCCTTTACAATGAAGATCTGTGAAGTTAATTGGATTTTACAAATTATCTTTGAAAGACAGGGTCCTGAAAAAGGGAAGTTTCTTTTTTTGCTGAGTTTATTAGGCCTGCCTGCTGCACAAACCTCATTCCTACAGAACTGTTTTTATTAGGTTAATGTTACATTTGGTATGTCATGTTCTGAGCGGTAGATCTCGGCTTGCTTTTTGACTGCGAAAATGATCTTTACTCAGAAAAGGTTGGTGACCACTGCTCTATAGCAACGTCCAGGGAAGAATTGAGTATAGAAGGTTTCTGTGTCTCTAAATCTTAGGAGACTCTGCTCAAAGATTTACTTTACTGAATATAGCCACGGCTACTGTAACTCAGGGGAGAGAGAGGGGGGTGAGAGAGAGAGAGAGAGAGAGAGAGAGAGAGAGAGAGAGAAGGAGTGTGTATATAGGTGGGCACAGAGAGAGGCTGTGTGTGTGTGTGTGTGTGTGTGTGTGTGTGTGTGTGTGTGTGTGTGTGTGTGTGTGTGTGTGTGTGTGTGTGTGTGTGTGTGTGTGTGTGTGTGTGTGTGTGTGTGTGTGTGTGTGTGTGTGTGGGGGGGGGGGGGGGGATGTGAAGGTAGACACATAGTCCATTTACATGGAGATGACATAATCACCTGTTGACCCCTTGTACTGCCAACATCTGCTTTATTAAATACCCTCCTCTCTCTCTCTTTCCCTCCTTCCCTCTAAAAAATCGGAGTACCATTCATGCTTGCTTTGTTTATCTGTGGATGTGTTTGGATTTGTGCGTGTGATGTGCATGTTTAATATTAATTTATGTCCTATGTCTGGCTGATGACAACAATTACATCCAACAGAAGTTACAGTCCATCAATAGTTTTCTCCAAAGTGATGTTTAATTTAATAGCAAGGAGAACATGTCCCCTATTCTTTTCTCTAACTTCTTGGCCTCCTGGATGGTGTGAATGTGTGTGTGTGCCTGCGTGTGTACAGTATGTGTTGTGTCTGTCAATCCTCTTCCTGTCTGTTTCAGATAACAGGATGTTCTCAGATTTATGTCTGAAAATATCCATCGCTGATTAGAAATGATAGAATATAATTTATACCCAAACCCACTGTGCTTTTTTTTATTAATAATATATATATATATATTGGATAAAGGAAACAACTCTATTCAATGTATTTTGTGACACCGGAAGATTTAATATCCCCACAAAGATCCTCCATTTGGAACAGCATCTAGGGTAAACCAGATTATTATTATTAATCCTTCATGTTATTGTTAATCACAGATCCACCCCCTACGCATCCAGTCTGTCAGAGAACGGAATGAGAGCATGGAAACAATTCAACTGTCTTCATTATTATCTAACACCTCCACATATCGGATTTATTAAAACTAGGTTAGGACCTTCTAATAGCATGTGCATTTCATCATGAACATGCCTGTGGAAGTAGATCAGCCAGGTCACCCGTGATATAAGTCAGTATTTGACGTTCATCCATGTCTGAGGATGTCGGGAGATCATGTGGAAACCTGCCACTAGAGGCAACAGTGGGTGCTTATACCTTCAAGTAAGTTTCGGTTTTGCTCGGGCATTGTGGACGGGGATGGCGGATTGGCGTAATCATCATCTGCCTATGATCTGCCTATGATCTGCCTATGATCTGCCTATGATCTGCCTATGATTCCAAAGGTTGCAAGTTATTTTTGTTATTTTTGTTTTAAGGCTATCCCAAACCTTAACCATTACTTTAATCATTCAGCATTAATGCCTAACTTTATGAATTTGGACTTAATGCCTGAACTTAACCCTAACCTTAAAAATTCTGACTTAATGCTTAAACTTCACTTTGAAATTGACGTTTGGAACAACCTCGAAATTTTACGTTTGAAAAACGTAGATGAATGTCTAATTCTGATGTGAGACTGTGAGAGCTGGTAGATTAGATGTGTTTAGACTGGTGTTGTCTTTTGTCTGGTCTGAAAAATAAACATGTTAGATGGATGGAGGTGAGTGGTGGAAGGTTATGGTACTCTCAGAACCTGGGTTCTAACACCACACTGTCCTCTCAGAACCTGGGTTTTAATACCACACTGTCCTCTCAGAACCTGGGTTCTAATACCACACTGTCCTCTCAGAACCTGGGTTCTAATACCACACTGTCCTCTCAGAACCTGGGTTCTAATACCACACTGTCCTCTCAGAACCTGGGTTCTAATACCACACTGTCCTCTCATAACCTGGGTTCTAATACCACACTGTCTTCTCATAACCTGGGTTCTAATACCACACTGTCCTCTCATAACCTGGGTTCTAATACCACACTGTCCTCTCATAACCTGGGTTCTAATACCACACTGTCCTCTCAGAACCTGGGTTCTAATACCACACTGTCCTCTCATAACCTGGTTTCTAATACCACACTGTCCTCTCAGAACCTGGGTTCTAATACCACACTGTCCTCTCATAACCTGGGTTCTAATACCACACTGTCCGCTCATAACCTGGGTTCTAATACCACACTGTCCTCTCATAACCTGGGTTCTAATACCACACTGTCCTCTCATAACCTGGGTTCTAACACCGCACTGTCCTCTCATAACTTGGGTTCTAATACCACACTGTCCTCTCATAACCTGGTTTCTAATACCACACTGTCCTCTCATAACCTGGGTTCTAATACCACACTGTCCTCTCATAACCTGGGTTGTAATACCACACTGTCCTCTCATAACCTGGGTTCTAACACCGCACTGTCCTCTCATAACTTGGGTTCTAATACCACACTGTCCTCTCATAACTTGGGTTCTAATACCACACTGTCCTCTCATAACCTGGGTTCTAATACCACACTGTCCTCTCATAACCTGGGTTCTAATACCACACTGTCCTCTCATAACCTGGGTTCTAATACCGCACTGTCCTCTCAGAACCTGGGTTCTAACACCGCACTGTCCTCTCATAACCTGGGTTCTAATACCACACTGTCCTCTCATAACCTGGGTTCTAACACCGCACTGTCCTCTCATAACCTGGGTTCTAATACCACACTGTCCTCTCATAACCTGGGTTCTAACACCGCACTGTCCTCTCATAACCTGGGTTCTAACACCACACTGTCCTCTCAGAACCTGGGTTCTAATACCGCACTGTCCTCTCAGAACCTGGGTTCTAATACCACACTGTCCTCTCAGAACATGGGTTCTAATTCTGCACTGTCCTCTCAGAACCTGGGTTCTAGTACCGCACTGTCCTCTCAGAACCTGGGTTCTAATACCACACTGTCCTCTCATAACCTGGGTTCTAATACCACACTGTCCTCTCAGAACCTGGGTTCTAATACCGCACTGTCCTCTCAGAACCTGGGTTCTAATACCACACTGTCCTCTCATAACCTGGGTTCTAACACCGCACTGTCCTCTCATAACCTGGGTTCTAATACCACACTGTCCTCTCATAACCTGAGTTCTAATACCACACTGTCCTCTCATAACCTGGGTTCTAATACCGCACTGTCCTCTCAGAACCTGGGTTCTAACACCGCACTGTCCTCTCATAACCTGGGTTCTAATACCACACTGTCCTCTCATAACCTGGGTTCTAACACTGCACTGTCCTCTCATAACCTGGGTTCTAATACCACACTGTCCTCTCACAACCTGGGTTCTAACACCGCACTGTCCTCTCATAACCTGGGTTCTAACACCACACTGTCCTCTCAGAACCTGGGTTCTAATACCGCACTGTCCTCTCAGAACCTGGGTTCTAATACCACACTGTCCTCTCAGAACCTGGGTTCTAATTCTTCACTGTCCTCTCAGAACCTGGGTTCTAGTACCGCACTGTCCTCTCAGAACCTGGGTTCTAATACCACACTGTCCTCTCATAACCTGGGTTCTAATACCACACTGTCCTCTCAGAACCTGGGTTCTAATACCGCACTGTCCTCTTAGAACCTGGGTTCTAATACCACACTGTCCTCTCATAACCTGGGATCTAACACCGCACTGTCCTCTCATAACCTGGGTTCTAATACCACACTGTCCTCTCATAACCTGGGTTCTAATACCACACTGTCCTCTCAGAACCTGGGTTCTAATACCACACTGTCCTCTCAGAACCTGGGTTCTAATACCACACTGTCCTCTCAGAACCTGGGTTCTAATACCACACTGTCCTCTCATAACCGGGGTTCTAACACCACACTGTCCTCTCATAACCGGGGTTCTAACACCACACTGTCCTCTCAGAACCTGGGTTCTAATACCGCACTGTCCTCTCATAACCTGGGTTCTAATACCACACTGTCCTCTCAGAACCTGGGTTCTAATACCACACTGTCCTCTCAGAACCTGGGTTCTAATACCACACTGTCCTCTCATAACCTGGGTTCTAATACCACACTGTCCTCTCAGAACCTGGGTTCTAATACCGCACTGTCCTCTTAGAACCTGGGTTCTAATACCACACTGTCCTCTCATAACCTGGGATCTAACACCGCACTGTCCTCTCATAACCTGGGTTCTAATACCACACTGTCCTCTCATAACCTGGGTTCTAATACCACACTGTCCTCTCAGAACCTGGGTACTAATACCACACTGTCCTCTCAGAACCTGGGTTCTAATACCACACTGTCCTCTCAGAACCTGGGTTCTAATACCACACTGTCCTCTCATAACCTGGGTTCTAACACCGCACTGTCCTCTCATAACCTGGGTTCTAAAACCACACTGTCCTCTCATATCCTGGGTTCTAACACCGCACTGTCCTCTCATAACCTGGGTTCTAATACCACACTGTCCTCTCATAACCTGGGTTCTAACACCGCACTGTCTTCTCATAACCTGGGTTCTAACACCACACTGTCCTCTCAGAACCTGGGTTCTAATACCGCACTGTCCTCTCAGAACCTGGGTTCTAATACCACACTGTCCTCTCATAACCTGAGTTCTAATACCACACTGTCCTCTCATAACCTGGGTTCTAATACCGCACTCTCCTCTCAGAACCTGGGTTCTAACACCGCACTGTCCTCTCATAACCTGGGTTCTAACACCACACTGTCCTCTCATAACCTGGGTTCTAACACCGCACTGTCCTCTCATAACCTGGGTTCTAATACCACACTGTCCTCTCACAACCTGGGTTCTAACACCGCACTGTCCTCTCATAACCTGGGTTCTAACACCACACTGTCCTCTCAGAACCTGGGTTCTAATACCGCACTGTCCTCTCAGAACCTGGGTTCTAATACCACACTGTCCTCTCAGAACCTGGGTTCTAATTCTGCACTGTCCTCTCAGAACCTGGGTTCTAGTACCGCACTGTCCTCTCAGAACCTGGGTTCTAATACCGCACTGTCCTCTCAGAACCTGGGTTCTAACACCGCACTGTCCTCTCATAACCTGGGTTCTAATACCACACTGTCCTCTCATATCCTGGGTTCTAACACCGCACTGTCCTCTCATAACCTGGGTTCTAATACCACACTGTCCTCTCATAACCTGGGTTCTAACACCGCACTGTCTTCTCATAACCTGGGTTCTAACACCACACTGTCCTCTCAGAACCTGGGTTCTAATACCGCACTGTCCTCTCAGAACCTGGGTTCTAATACCACACTGTCCTCTCATAACCTGGGTTCTAACACCGCACTGTCCTCTCATAACCTGGGTTCTAATACCACACTGTCCTCTCATAACCTGGGTTCTAATACCACACTGTCCGCTCATAACCTGGGTTCTAATACCACACTGTCCTCTCATAACCTGGGTTCTAATACCACACTGTCCTCTCATAACCTGGGTTCTAACACCGCACTGTCTTCTCATAACTTGGGTTCTAATACCACACTGTCCTCTCAGAACCTGGGTTCTAATACCACACTGTCCTCTCAGAACCTGGGTTCTAATACCGCACTGTCCTCTCAGAACCTGGGTTCTAATACCACACTGTCCTCTCATAACCTGGGTTCTAATACCACACTGTCCTCTCATAACCTGGGTTCTAATACCTTACTGTCCTCTCATAACCTGGGTTCTAGTACCACACTGTCCTCTCATAACCTGGTTTCTAATACCACACTGTCCTCTCAGAACCTGGGTTCTAATACCACACTGTCCTCTCATAACCTGGGTTCTAATACCGCACTGTCCTCTTAGAACCTGGGTTCTAATACCACACTGTCCTCTCATAACCTGGGATCTAACACCGCACTGTCCTCTCATAACCTGGGTTCTAATACCACACTGTCCTCTCATAACCTGGGTTCTAATACCACACTGTCCTCTCAGAACCTGGGTTCTAATACCACACTGTCCTCTCAGAACCTGGGTTCTAATACCACACTGTCCTCTCAGAACCTGGGTTCTAATACCACACTGTCCTCTCATAACCTGGGTTCTAACACCGCACTGTCCTCTCATAACTTGGGTTCTAATACCACACTGTCCTCTCATAACCTGGTTTCTAATACCACACTGTCCTCTCATAACCTGGGTTCTAATACCACACTGTCCTCTCACAACCTGGGTTGTAATACCACACTGTCCTCTCATAACCTGGGTTCTAACACCGCACTGTCCTCTCATAACTTGGGTTCTAATACCACACTGTCCTCTCATAACTTGGGTTCTAATACCACACTGTCCTCTCATAACCTGGGTTCTAATACCACACTGTCCTCTCATAACCTGGGTTCTAATACCACACTGTCCTCTCATAACCTGGGTTCTAATACCGCACTGTCCTCTCAGAACCTGGGTTCTAACACCGCACTGTCCTCTCATAACCTGGGTTCTAATACCACACTGTCCTCTCATATCCTGGGTTCTAACACCACACTGTCCTCTCATAACCTGGGTTCTAACACCACACTGTCCTCTCAGAACCTGGGTTCTAATACCGCACTGTCCTCTCAGAACCTGGGTTCTAATACCACACTGTCCTCTCAGAACCTGGGTTCTAATTCTGCACTGTCCTCTCAGAACCTGGGTTCTAGTGCCGCACTGTCCTCTCAGAACCTGGGTTCTAATACCACACTGTCCTCTCATAACCTGGGTTCTAATACCACACTGTCCTCTCATAACCTGGGTTCTAATACCACACTGTCCTCTCAGAACCTGGGTTCTAATACCGCACTGTCCTCTCAGAACCTGGGTTCTAATACCACACTGTCCTCTCATAACCTGGGTTCTAACACCGCACTGTCCTCTCATAACCTGGGTTCTAATACCACACTGTCCTCTCATAACCTGAGTTCTAATACCACACTGTCCTCTCATAACCTGGGTTCTAATACCGCACTGTCCTCTCAGAACCTGGGTTCTAACACCGCACTGTCCTCTCATAACCTGGGTTCTAATACCACACTGTCCTCTCATAACCTGGGTTCTAACACCGCACTGTCCTCTCATAACCTGGGTTCTAATACCACACTGTCCTCTCACAACCTGGGTTCTAACACCGCACTGTCCTCTCATAACCTGGGTTCTAACACCACACTGTCTTCTCAGAACCTGGGTTCTAATACCGCACTGTCCTCTCAGAACCTGGGTTCTAATACCACACTGTCCTCTCAGAACCTGGGTTCTAATTCTGCACTGTCCTCTCAGAACCTGGGTTCTAGTACCGCACTGTCCTCTCAGAACCTGGGTTCTAATACCACACTGTCCTCTCATAACCTGGGTTCTAATACCACACTGTCCTCTCAGAACCTGGGTTCTAATACCGCACTGTCCTCTTAGAACCTGGGTTCTAATACCACACTGTCCTCTCATAACCTGGGATCTAACACCGCACTGTCCTCTCATAACCTGGGTTCTAATACCACACTGTCCTCTCATAACCTGGGTTCTAATACCACACTGTCCTCTCAGAACCTGGGTTCTAATACCACACTGTCCTCTCAGAACCTGGGTTCTAATACCACACTGTCCTCTCAGAACCTGGGTTCTAATACCACACTGTCCTCTCATAACCTGGGTTCTAATACCACACTGTCCTCTCATAACCTGGGTTCTAATACCGCACTGTCCTCTCATAACCTGGGTTCTAGTACCACACTGTCCTCTCATAACCTGGTTTCTAATACCACACTGTCCTCTCAGAACCTGGGTTCTAATACCACACTGTCCTCTCATAACCTGGGTTCTAATACCACACTGTCCCCTCATAACCTGGGTTCTAATACCACACTGTCCTCTCATAACCTGGGTTCTAATACCACACTGTCCTCTCATAACCTGGGTTCTAACACCGCACTGTCCTCTCATAACTTGGGTTCTAATACCACACTGTCCTCTCATAACCTGGTTTCTAATACCACACTGTCCTCTCATAACCTGGGTTCTAATACCACACTGTCCGCTCATAACCTGGGTTCTAATACCGCACTGTCTTCTCATAACCTGGGTTCTAACACCACACTGTCCTCTCAGAACCTGGGTTCTAATACCGCACTGTCCTCTCAGAACCTGGGTTCTAATACCACACTGTCCTCTCATAACCTGGGTTCTAACACCGCACTGTCCTCTCAGAACCTGGGTTCTAACACCGCACTGTCCTCTCATAACCTGGGTTCTAACACCACACTGTCCTCTCATAACCTGGGTTCTAATACCGCACTGTCCTCTCATAACCTGGGTTCTAGTACCACACTGTCCTCTCATAACCTGGTTTCTAATACCACACTGTCCTCTCAGAACCTGGGTTCTAATACCACACTGTCCTCTCATAACCTGGGTTCTAATACCACACTGTCCGCTCATAACCTGGGTTCTAATACCACACTGTCCTCTCATAACCTGGGTTCTAATACCACACTGTCCTCTCATAACCTGGGTTCTAACACCGCACTGTCCTCTCATAACTTGGGTTCTAATACCACACTGTCCTCTCATAACCTGGTTTCTAATACCACACTGTCCTCTCATAACCTGGGTTCTAATACCACACTGTCCGCTCATAACCTGGGTTCTAATACCGCACTGTCTTCTCATAACCTGGGTTCTAACACCACACTGTCCTCTCAGAACCTGGGTTCTAATACCGCACTGTCCTCTCAGAACCTGGGTTCTAATACCACACTGTCCTCTCATAACCTGGGTTCTAACACCGCACTCTCCTCTCAGAACCTGGGTTCTAACACCGCACTGTCCTCTCATAACCTGGGTTCTAACACCACACTGTCCTCTCATAACCTGGGTTCTAACACCGCACTGTCCTCTCATAACCTGGGTTCTAATACCACACTGTCCTCTCACAACCTGGGTTCTAACACCGCACTGTCCTCTCATAACCTGGGTTCTAACACCACACTGTCCTCTCAGAACCTGGGTTCTAATACCGCACTGTCCTCTCAGAACCTGGGTTCTAATACCACACTGTCCTCTCAGAACCTGGGTTCTAATTCTGCACTGTCCTCTCAGAACCTGGGTTCTAGTACCGCACTGTCCTCTCAGAACCTGGGTTCTAATACCGCACTGTCCTCTCAGAACCTGGGTTCTAACACCGCACTGTCCTCTCATAACCTGGGTTCTAATACCACACTGTCCTCTCATATCCTGGGTTCTAACACCGCACTGTCCTCTCATAACCTGGGTTCTAATACCACACTGTCCTCTCATAACCTGGGTTCTAACACCGCACTGTCTTCTCATAACCTGGGTTCTAACACCACACTGTCCTCTCAGAACCTGGGTTCTAATACCGCACTGTCCTCTCAGAACCTGGGTTCTAATACCACACTGTCCTCTCATAACCTGGGTTCTAACACCGCACTGTCCTCTCATAACCTGGGTTCTAATACCACACTGTCCTCTCATAACCTGGGTTCTAATACCACACTGTCCGCTCATAACCTGGGTTCTAATACCACACTGTCCTCTCATAACCTGGGTTCTAATACCACACTGTCCTCTCATAACCTGGGTTCTAACACCGCACTGTCCTCTCATAACTTGGGTTCTAATACCATACTGTCCTCTCAGAACCTGGGTTCTAATACCACACTGTCCTCTCAGAACCTGGGTTCTAATACCGCACTGTCCTCTCAGAACCTGGGTTCTAATACCACACTGTCCTCTCATAACCTGGGTTCTAATACCACACTGTCCTCTCATAACCTGGGTTCTAATACCTTACTGTCCTCTCATAACCTGGGTTCTAGTACCACACTGTCCTCTCATAACCTGGTTTCTAATACCACACTGTCCTCTCAGAACCTGGGTTCTAATACCACACTGTCCTCTCATAACCTGGGTTCTAATACCGCACTGTCCTCTTAGAACCTGGGTTCTAATACCACACTGTCCTCTCATAACCTGGGATCTAACACCGCACTGTCCTCTCATAACCTGGGTTCTAATACCACACTGTCCTCTCAGAACCTGGGTTCTAATACCACACTGTCCTCTCAGAACCTGGGTTCTAATACCACACTGTCCTCTCAGAACCTGGGTTCTAATACCACACTGTCCTCTCAGAACCTGGGTTCTAATACCACACTGTCCTCTCATAACCTGGGTTCTAACACCGCACTGTCCTCTCATAACTTGGGTTCTAATACCACACTGTCCTCTCATAACCTGGTTTCTAATACCACACTGTCCTCTCATAACCTGGGTTCTAATACCACACTGTCCTCTCACAACCTGGGTTGTAATACCACACTGTCCTCTCATAACCTGGGTTCTAACACCGCACTGTCCTCTCATAACTTGGGTTCTAATACCACACTGTCCTCTCATAACTTGGGTTCTAATACCACACTGTCCTCTCATAACCTGGGTTCTAATACCACACTGTCCTCTCATAACCTGGGTTCTAATACCACACTGTCCTCTCATAACCTGGGTTCTAATACCGCACTGTCCTCTCAGAACCTGGGTTCTAACACCGCACTGTCCTCTCATAACCTGGGTTCTAATACCACACTGTCCTCTCATATCCTGGGTTCTAACACCACACTGTCCTCTCATAACCTGGGTTCTAATACCACACTGTCCTCTCATAACCTGGGTTCTAACACCGCACTGTCTTCTCATAACCTGGGTTCTAACACCACACTGTCCTCTCAGAACCTGGGTTCTAATACCGCACTGTCCTCTCAGAACCTGGGTTCTAATACCACACTGTCCTCTCAGAACCTGGGTTCTAATTCTGCACTGTCCTCTCAGAACCTGGGTTCTTGTGCCGCACTGTCCTCTCAGAACCTGGGTTCTAATACCACACTGTCCTCTCATAACCTGGGTTCTAATACCACACTGTCCTCTCATAACCTGGGTTCTAATACCACACTGTCCTCTCAGAACCTGGGTTCTAATACCGCACTGTCCTCTCAGAACCTGGGTTCTAATACCACACTGTCCTCTCATAACCTGGGTTCTAACACCGCACTGTCCTCTCATAACCTGGGTTCTAATACCACACTGTCCTCTCATAACCTGAGTTCTAATACCACACTGTCCTCTCATAACCTGGGTTCTAATACCGCACTGTCCTCTCAGAACCTGGGTTCTAACACCGCACTGTCCTCTCATAACCTGGGTTCTAATACCACACTGTCCTCTCATAACCTGGGTTCTAACACCGCACTGTCCTCTCATAACCTGGGTTCTAATACCACACTGTCCTCTCACAACCTGGGTTCTAACACCGCACTGTCCTCTCATAACCTGGGTTCTAACACCACACTGTCCTCTCAGAACCTGGGTTCTAATACCGCACTGTCCTCTCAGAACCTGGGTTCTAATACCACACTGTCCTCTCAGAACCTGGGTTCTAATTCTGCACTGTCCTCTCAGAACCTGGGTTCTAGTACCGCACTGTCCTCTCAGAACCTGGGTTCTAATACCACACTGTCCTCTCATAACCTGGGTTCTAATACCACACTGTCCTCTCAGAACCTGGGTTCTAATACCGCACTGTCCTCTTAGAACCTGGGTTCTAATACCACACTGTCCTCTCATAACCTGGGATCTAACACCGCACTGTCCTCTCATAACCTGGGTTCTAATACCACACTGTCCTCTCATAACCTGGGTTCTAATACCACACTGTCCTCTCAGAACCTGGGTTCTAATACCACACTGTCCTCTCAGAACCTGGGTTCTAATACCACACTGTCCTCTCAGAACCTGGGTTCTAATACCACACTGTCCTCTCATAACCTGGGTTCTAATACCACACTGTCCTCTCATAACCTGGGTTCTAATACCGCACTGTCCTCTCATAACCTGGGTTCTAGTACCACACTGTCCTCTCATAACCTGGTTTCTAATACCACACTGTCCTCTCAGAACCTGGGTTCTAATACCACACTGTCCTCTCATAACCTGGGTTCTAATACCACACTGTCCGCTCATAACCTGGGTTCTAATACCACACTGTCCTCTCATAACCTGGGTTCTAATACCACACTGTCCTCTCATAACCTGGGTTCTAACACCGCACTGTCCTCTCATAACTTGGGTTCTAATACCACACTGTCCTCTCATAACCTGGTTTCTAATACCACACTGTCCTCTCATAACCTGGGTTCTAATACCACACTGTCCTCTCATAACCTGGGTTCTAATACCACACTGTCCTCTCAGAACCTGGGTTCTAACACCACACTGTCCTCTCATAACTTGGGTTCTAATACCACACTGTCCTCTCATAACTTGGGTTCTAATACCACACTGTCCTCTCATAACCTGGGTTCTAATACCACACTGTCCTCTCATAACCTGGGTTCTAATACCACACTGTCCTCTCAGAACCTGGGTTCTAATACCGCACTGTCCTCTCAGAACCTGGGTTCTAACACCGCACTGTCCTCTCATAACTTGGGTTCTAATACCACACTGTCCTCTCATAACCTGGGTTCTAACACCGCACTGTCCTCTCATAACCTGGGTTCTAATACCGCACTGTCCTCTCATAACCTGGGTTCTAACACCACACTGTCCTCTCAGAACCTGGGTTCTAATACCGCACTGTCCTCTCAGAACCTGGGTTCTAATACCACACTGTCCTCTCAGAACCTGGGTTCTAACACCACATCTATTATGTTCAGTTGTCTTCAGAGAACTCTCTCCTCAGCTGAAAACAGACTTTACTGCAGAGAAAATGACATCGCATGTTTCTGACTCCGTCACATATGCTGCCGTCTCAAACACACATGCTCTGCTCTGCCAAAGTGTGATGTCAACTCCTCTGAGCCCTGTCGAGTTCACTGTGTATGTGTGAGTGCAAGTTACACCCGTATGACCTAAGTACTTACAATTACAGTACTTGAAGCCTGTTTGCCACGGTGTCTGTGTCTGAGTGAAACTGATGGTGGTGTCTGTACTAAGACATTTCCCTTCAAGAAAAGTATAAACACTATCTTTGAAAATGGGAGGTTCTTCACTTGAGTCCAGCTCCTGTGCCAAGTTAGATGTGTGTGGAATACTGTACTACTTTCTGTAACACCTTCCTTAAAGTGTTGTTCATGACACTTCCATAAGTGTTGTCAATATCTGACCACACTATGTCAAAATGTTAAGAAATATATAGGTCATGACAGGCAAACATACTTTTTAAGTTGTTCCAGTTGACCTAAGCTTTTATAACATTCTGGTCAAGTTTTGAAACGTGTTATGACACTTAAAGATGCTCTTTAGACACTGTTATGGAGTTGTCATGAACAACACTGTGTTACCCTATTTCCCTGAGACCCAGTTGAGACATGAAACTAACACTACAGATCATCAATATACTGTAAAACCATACAGTCAAGACAAGACTCCACACAGTTGCGTTCATAATGGGCTTTTTATTTAAAACCACATGTAGTAGAGCTAAGTACATTTCGCAGGACATTTTTTTTGCTAATATTTATTTTATACAAAATGAGACAATACAAAAATACTGATAGTGAATTTTAATAAACTTGTAGGTGTGTTTGTTTTCAACATGTATTAAAAACATACCATCACAAATCTACAATATTTTAGTTAACTAAATACAAAAATCTGTCAATCAATGCTTTTTAAGCAGCACTTGGTAGATAACACAGGTTGTGGTTTCATAGTGGACAATAGCTAAACATAAGAAATTATATCTTACACAGTTAATTTTAGTGAACTATACATTATTTATATATTTATAAAATGAAAAGAAAAGAGTTTTCTTAAATGATAGGACGGACTAAACGTGATTAGAAAGTGGTGATGTTGAGACGATGTCTTAGGCTCTGTCCAAAATGGCACCCTATTCCGTATCTAGTGCACTTATTTTAGCAAGAAGAGCATTCCACGGGGCAGGGTCCCGCATTCCTGTGACCTGACCCGCTGATTCAAATAAATCAAAGCTAGATGAGGAGTTGGTTATTTGAATCAGCTGTGTAGTGCTAGAGCAAAAACCAGATTGTGCACCCAGGGGGGCCCAGGACCGAGTTTGGGAAACCCTGCTATAGGCAATAGTGGGCCACTTGAGATTTCCCCTAAGTAAACTGAAGTGTAAAATAAAATGGCTGATGGGGATAGGTTCGTTAATTACATTACTGGACTAGCACTGAACATGTTAAAGATCCATCATAGCAGAAAATACAAATATTCAATCCACAGTTTTCTAATATTCTCCGGACAGGGTCTCAGCCCTCCACCCCTGGCCCTCTCTAACACACATGTACACAAACAGACGCAAACATAGTGGTACACACTCTTGCCACAGACAATGGTGTGTGTGAGGGGGGTTCATGCTACACACACTACCATGAGGATGAATCAAAACACACACAGACACATACACAATCACACTCACAAATACACAAGACATGCAAACCCTAACACACACAGAGTGGACACACACACACACAGACACACACACACACAGTGACACACAGGATACACACATACTGCCAATGAGTGATTGGGTGGGCCAGAGCCCCTCCCTGCCAGCGGAAAGAGCCCCTATCCCATAATTATGTGACAGCTTAGTTGTCAATCAACCCTACTTCCATGGCAACAGACCACACCTCCAACTATGCAGCTAATCAGATGGCAGTGTGGCACAGCCACACCCCCACACCGAGTGACAGGTGGCTGAGAGATATTTACCTCCCCCTCCCTCCATTCTTTCCCACCACCCCCAAACTAATACTAATCAATATCCCTCCTTTACCCTCCACCGTTCCTTAAACCCTTCTTCATCTCACCCCCCTCTTTCAGAAAGCATCATCTCAGATTAGGCTACTCAAAGGGGCAGTTATAAGAGGCTTGTTGAGCTGACAACTAGACTATTCTAAACTTCTATACCTGGAGTTAGAAGCTAGAGGTGGATTTCATTTGATTTTTATAAGGATATTTTTTTGTCGTCATTTGGACAAATATTCCAAGAGTCCTTAAAGTGTGTCAGGTTCCTCTCCAGGTCTCTTCCTTCTGTTGTAGTAGTCAGTAGCTGGCATTGGACAAGTTAACTAGTTACAGGTTAACTTCAACCTTCTACGTAAGCATCAACAAGCGTTCTTATAGCTGGTCCATCCGGTGGTGAGTGGTGATAATCGACAGTGAACTGGATTATAGTGCTGTAAGTTATTCTACTCTATATTGTTACTCATATACTAGATGTGTCATGTGCTAGTAATATTGCAGTAATATAGTTCCTATTACTAAGGAAGTTGTTATCCTATGTCAAGGCCACAGACAGAGACAGCTAATATGTCTGTCTTTTTCTCCTTCATTCATTCATTTATTTTTTTACATTTATTTCCCCTTTGTGTGGATACAATGTGTTCGTTTGTCTGTCTGTCTGTCTGTCTGTCTGTCTGTCTGTCTGTCTGTCTGTCTGTCTGTCTGTCTGTCTGTCTGTCTGTCTGTCTGTCTGTCTGTCTGTCTGTCTGTCTGTCTGCCTGTCTGTCTGTCTGTCTGTCTGTCTGTCTGTCTGTCTGTCTGTCTGTCTGTCTGTCTGTCTGTCTGTCTGTCTGTCTGCCTGCCTGCCTGCCTGTCTGTCTGTCTGTCTGTCTGTCTGTCTGTCTGTCTGTCTGTCTGTCTGTCTGTCTGTCTGTCTGTCTGTCTGCCTGCCTGTCTGCCTGCCTGCCTGTCTGTCTGTCTGTCTGTCTGTCTGTCTGTCTGTCTGTCTGTCTGTCTGTCTCTAACTTCTTGTCTTTTAGCTTTTGATTCTTTTCTTTTTGCTCTAACTTGGGCTCAGAGTAGTAGTAATAACAATAGTAGTAAAGAGTCTGGATAGTGGTTTCTGCAGGGCAGGACTCAAATAAAGCACTACTCCCTAAGTAGTGCACTACTTTGCACCAGCGGGTGTGATAAGGAGTGCACTATATAAAAAGCGGAGCGTGATTTGAGACGCGACCATAGTCTCTCTGGTCGCTACATTCTACTGTCCAATGGGCGGTGAGAAATGCTGTGATAGGCTCCTCGGTCAGGGGAAGGGGCCTGTCTCACACCATGTTGTGGTGGTTGTTCCGCTCGATGATGTCAGCAGGGGGGAGGAGCTCCTTCTTGATGGGGGAGGGAGGGGGCGAGGCAGGCTTCTCCTGCGGCTTGAACAGGTCAGATACATAGAACACCTGGGTGGGGGAGAGAGAAATGTTAAAGTACTATACCTACACGTAATAATCAGCTAGAGTGATTCATTTGACCAGAGGAAATGACTGACTATGGCTCACAGTGAACACAACCCTACATCATCATCACCATCATCATCATTATTAGGACTAGAACAAAGGGAGCCAGGCTTAAGATGGGTCTCCTTTCCTCACCCCTTTCCTCAGCCCTCTTTCTCCCACTGTCTCCCCCTCATGTAGTGAGCTCACTGTACTCTAGCGTGGGACTTGAGAGGCAGAGGGAGGAAGAGAAACCAAATGCCAGCCTCTTCCTGAGTTCATCGCTCTCTCCTCTCTCTTCTGTCCTCTGCTCCCTTCCCCTCACTCCACCCTCTTCCTACTCCCGAGTCTCCTGAGAGGGAAGGAAGAGATATGGGACTCCTGATGACATCATTGGCCAAACAGGAAAGCGGGCAGGTTGGGCAGGAAGTGGGCCTATGGAAAAGGCTCTTAGCAACAGCATAGTCTCTTCCACCCTCTCATTCTCTCTCTAATTCATCCCCTCTCTCCTCTCCCTCTTTCTCCCTCCTTCTCTCGTTCTCCCACGCATCCAAACAGGCTGAGCTGATGGGGACAGATATAGAGGTCATGGGACAGATTACAGACAGCTTGCTGTCAGAGCATGACCTTTAACGATCTTTAATAATGACCTTTGACTGAGTCATGACATCCTTATAGGGAGACCCATAATAGACCCTGTCAGCTCAATAAAACAAAGATACTTCACTAGAACAACAGGCCCTGTGTGTGTCTGTGTGTGTCTGTATGAGTGCGTGAGTGAGTTCATGCATACAAATGTGAATTCATATATGTAGTGTGTGTGTAGCAGTGTTGTGAGCAGAGTGGTGAATGCTATCATACAGTATTTCTGACCACTACAGTTAAAGACGTGGGCAGCATTCCAAACCGCTGTTCTCACAAGGACATAGGCATCCAATTACAGCAGGCCTTGTCCACCTGCTGACCACCTCTGACCTCTAACCCCTGACCCCTGGCTGGCTGAGGCCTCATCACAGCACGAGGATTCCTGTGCACACACACACGCACACAAACACACCACCTCCCAGCATAGTGTGTAAGAAATGCAGACTCAGCAACATACACCAGGGGAGGGAGGACTGTGCGCTCCTTAATGTGGCCCTACTGGAAACATGCCAGTGGAACATTTAAAGGGGGATACTGTCTCAGGGAAGTCCTCCCTTTATCAGATCCATCACTGAGTACAGCCTGGGACAGGTATGTATTTTCCCTACAGAGATTGCCATCATAATACAGTTTTTAATAACACTACCAGTCATGTTTAGAGTCCTCTGTCACACCATGTGACTCATGAATACACTCAGTCAGACAGGACATTACATCGTGATATGGCAGGAAGTAGGTGAGCGTGCCTAAACCTAACAGGCACGGCTCGACCTGTGGCTACTGGTGTATAGAGAACACAGCGCCCCACACAAACTACCTGCCCTCCAGGACAGAGAGACAAAAAACAGATTCTATCTCAAGGCCATCAGACTGTTAGACAGCAATCACTAACACAGAGAGGCTGCTGCCTACATACAGACTTGAAATCATTGTCCACTTTAATAAATGGATCACTAGTCACTTTAATAGTGGCACTTTAATAATGTTTACATATCTTGCATTACTCATATCATATGTATATACTGCATTTTATGCCATCTATTGCATCTTGCCTATGCCGCTCTGTCATTGCTCATCCATATAAACTCAGCAAAAAAAGAAACATCCTCTCACTGTCAACTGCGTTTATTTTCAGCAAACTTAACATGTGTAAATATTTGTATGAACATAACAAGATTTAACAACTGAGACATAAACTGAACAAGTTCCACAGACATGTGACTAACAGAAATGGAATAATGTGTCCTTAAACAAAGGGGGGGTCAAAATCAAAAGTAACAGTCAGTATCTGGTGTGGGCACCAGCTGCATTAAGTACTGCAGTCCATCTCCTCATGGACTGTACCAGATTTGCCAGTTCTTGCTGTGAGATGTTACCCCACTCTTCCACCAAGGCACCTGCAAGTTCCCGGACGGAATGGCCCAAGCCCTCACCCTCCGATCCAACAGGTCCCAAACATGCTCAATGGGATTGAGATCCAGGCTCTTTGCTGGCCATGGCAGAACACCAACATTCCTGTCTTGCAGGAAATCACGCACAGAACAAGCAGTATGGCTGGTGACATTGTCAACCTGGAGGGTCATGTCAGGATGAGCCTGCAGGAAGGGTACCGCATGAGGGAGGAGGATGTCTTCCCTGTAACGCACAGCGTTGAGATTGCCTGCAATGACAACAAGCTCAGTCCGTTGATGCTGTGACACACCGCCCCAGACCATGATGGACCCTTCCCTCCAAATCGATCCCACTCCAGAGTACAGGCCTCGGTATAACGCTCATTCCTACGACGACAAACGCGAATCCGAACCAAGGTGAGACAAAACTGCGACTCGTCAGTGAAGAGCACTTTTTGCCAGTCCTGTCTGATCCAGCGACGGTGTGTTTGTGCCCATCGGCGACATTGTTGCCGGTGATGTCTGGCGAGTACCTGCCTTACAACAGTCCAGCCCCTCTCAGCCTATTGCGGACAGTCTGAGCACTGATGGAGGGATTGTGCGTTCCTGGTGTAACTCTCGCAGGTGTGATGTTCGGACGTACCGATCCTGTGCAGGTGTTGTTCCACGTGGTCTGCCACTGCGAGAACGATCAGCTGTCTGTCTTGTCTCCCTGTTGCGCTGTCTTAGGCGTCTCACAGTATGGATGTTGCAATTTATTGCCCTGGCCACATCTGTAGTCCTCATGCTTCCTTGCAGTATGCCTAAGGCACGTTCACGCAGATGAGCAGGGACCCTGGGCATCTTTCTTTTGGTGTTTTCAGAGTCAGTAGAAAGGCCTCTTTAGTGTCCTAAGTTTTCATAACTGTGACCTTAATTGCCTACCGTCTGTAAGCTGTTAGTGTCTTAATGACTGTTCCACAGGTGCATGTTCATTAATTGTGTATGGTTCATTGAACAATCATGAGAAACCGTGTACCGTGTACCCTTTACAATGAAGATCTGTGAAGTTATTTGGATTATTATCGTGTAGTGCAGTTGCATAAGTGTTGATCTCCACTTTCTGGAGGATCGAGTTTTGAAATCAGTGGAATTAGAGTATGATAGCTAAATAGATGGAGAAAACACCTGTCTACAGATTACATCTTCAAACTAAGGCCAACCGTGGCATGGTATCCATGACTGGGAGACTCATCCATCTTGCATGTTGATGTATGCTGGTAAGATAGTCTAACGTTAGCTAGCTACATTTTCAGATCTTAGACGTTTCTCATTTTGACAGAAAGTGGTTTCATTTCAAGCTAAAGTGTACTGTTAGCTAGCTAGCTAACGTTAGCTGGCTCGCTCCCTAGCTAACGTTACGTGTATGACGTTATTATTCATATCCCAGAACCGTTTGCTTTGCTAGTTAGAGCCTAATGTTAGCTAGCTAACATTGAACCTGGTTGGTTAGCTCCCAGCAGATTCATGCAGGCTAATAATGACATGATTTTACACTATGTTGTTTAACTCGCTAACGTTAGCTGGCTGGCTCGTTAGCTAACGTTACATGTGTGATATTTTACGTTATTTACCTAGCTAGGTTCATTGTATTAAGATAAAGTGTACAACATCCGTTGAATATGGCTGGTGTCAGTAAACGTCAGCAAAAAAGGTGTAATGAAATTGTTGCCAGCAGAGCTGGTACGGCTGTTTTCATGTAATCCAGAGGTAAACAAATCATTGTCCAGAGCGTTAAGTGTGCTGTCTGAACGCTCCGAGAGCCAAAATGAGAATCTCGTGGGGCTAAAGCTTAAGAGGGTGTGAACGATTCTGAATGGGTGTAGACAAAGAAGAGCTCTTCCATAGATACCAAAACATTCAAAGGCCATTTTCTCAAAAGTGAGTTTACAAGTTTATCAACTTTCAAAGCAGAATTACTTTCCCATTGTTACTCAAAAATGCAGTGTATGATATACCATTTTGTAGCTCTGAGTCTCTACTTTTATCCAATGTAAAAAAACTAAATTTCTAATTTTGTTACGTAAGACCGAATCCAGGTGGTGAGTCACATTTTCTTAGGTTACAGCCTTATTTTAAAATGTATTAAATGTTTTTTTTCCCTCAGAAAGCTACACACAATACCCTATAATTACAAAGTTTTAGAAATGTTTGCTAATTTATTAAAAAGATAAACAGAAATATCACATTTACATACTGTACGTATTTAGACCTTTCCCTCAGTACTTTGCAGAATCACCTTTGGCAGCAATTACAGTTTTGAGTCTTCTTGCGTATGACACTACAAGCTTGGCACACCTGTACTTTGGGGAGTTTCTCTCATTCTTCTCTGAAGATCCTCTCTAGATCTGTCAAGTTGGATGGGGAGCGTTGCTGCACAGCTATTTTCAGGTCTCTCCAGAGATGTTCGATTGGGTTCAAATCCGGGCTCTGGCTGGACCACTCAAGGATATTTAGAGACTTATCCCGAAGCCACTCCTGTGTTGTTTCAGCTGTGTGATAAGGGTTGTTGTCCTGTTGGAAAATGAACCTTCGCCCAGTCTGAGGTCCTGAGCGCTCTGGAGCAGGTTTTCATCAAGAATCTCTCTGTGTTTAGTTCCGTTCATCTTTGACTCGATCCTGACTAGTCTCCCAGTCCCTGCCACTGAAAAACACTCACACAGCATGATGCTGTCTCCACCATGCTTCACCATAGGGATGGTGCCAAGTGTCCTCCAGACGTGACGCTTGGTATTCAGGCCAAATAATTCAATCTTCTTGGTTTCATCTTAGTTTCATCAGACCAGAGAATCTCAATTGCTCAGTTTGGTCGGGTGGCCAGCTCTAGGAAGAGTCTTGGTGGTTCCAAACTTCTTCCATTTAAGAATGATGGAGGCCACTGTGTTCTTGGGGAACTTCAATGCTGAAGAAATGTTTTGGTACCCTTCCTCAGATCTGTGCCTCAGCACAATCCTGTCTCAGAGCTCTACGGACAATTCCTTTGAACTCATGGCTTTGTTTTTACTCTGACATGCACTGTCAACTGTGGGACCTTATATAGACAGGTGTGTGCCTTTCCAAATCATGTCCAATCGATTGAATTTACCACAGGTGGACTCCAATCAAGTCGTAGAGACATGGCAAGGATGATGCACCTGAGCTCAATATCGAGTCTCATAGCAAAGGGTCTGAATATTTATGTAAATAAGGTACTTTTGTTTTTTACTTTTAATAAATTAGCAAAAACATCTAAAAACCTGTTTTCGTTTTGTCATTTTGTGTTATTAATACATTTTAGAATAAGGCTGTAACGTAACAAAATGTGGAACAAGTCAAGGGGTCTGAACACTTTCCGAAGGCACTGTAGATATATAGAACTGCAATACTGCTTGGTTTTCAACTCTCAACAGTTTCTTGTGTGGTCCACCAGCCAACAGACATCCAGCCAACTTGACACTGTGGGAAGCATTGGCGTCAACATGGGCCAGCATCCCTGTGAAACGCTTTCGACACCTTGTAAAGTCCATGCCCTGACAAATTCAGGCAGTTCTGAAGGCAAAAGGGGGAGGGTTGCAACTCAATATTAGGAAGGTGTTCTTAATGTGTGTGTGTGTGTGTGTGTGTGTGTGTGTGTGTGTGTGTGTGTGTGTGTGTGTGTGTGTGTGTGTGTGTGTGTGTGTGTGTGTGTGTGTGTGTGTGTGTGTGTGTGTGTGTGTGTGTGTGTGTGTGTGTGTGTGTGTACTCACTATGCAGTAGGCCACCAGGGCGCCCTGTACAAAGCCGGCCAGTACGTCTGTGGGGTGGTGCTTGTGGTCGGAGACGCGTGATAGGCCGGTGTAGAATGCCATCATCAGCAGCGTGAACTGGAGGAGGGGGCGGAGCAAACGGGCACCTCGCCAGGTGAACCTGGACTGGAGATAAAACTGATGGAGGGATGGAAAGAGGGAGAAAGAGAGAGAAAAAGGGATTATTATTTTTAATGCATGACCGCAGAAAGACATTGAGCAGTAGGCGTTTGATCTTACACAGACAGATTTATAGTAAACATCTGAAGCCGATATGTAGATCTGTATACCATCAGGAGAAATTCCTTTGTAAAAGTGAATAAGTGTGAACTATATTGTGAGATATTACTGAGATGAGTGCCTTTAGGAAGTAGTATGACAGATGACGGACTCCTCTCCTCTCTTCTCCTTTACTCTCATATCTTCCCTTCTCCTTCCTTCCCTCTCTTCCCTTCTCCTCTCATCTCTTCTCCTCTACTCTCATCCCATCTTCTCTCTTCCCCTCTACGCTCATCTCTTCTCCTCTACTCTCCTCTACGCTCATCTCTTCACTTCCCCTCTCTTCTCATCTCTTCCCCTCTACGCTCATCTCTTCTCCTCTACGCTCATCTCTTCACTTCCCCTCTCTTCTCATCTCTTCTCTCCTCCCCTCTCTTCTCTTCTCATCTCTTCTCCTCTACGCTCATCTCTTCACTTCCCCTCTCTTCTCATCTCTTCTCTCCTCCCCTCTCTTCCCTTCACCTCTCTTCTCCATGTTACAAATACCTATAAATGTACTGTATGTAAGAGTGAGTGTGTATTATTCCTGTTCAGATCACATAGACCAGACTGTGGTTCTGATAAATGTTCCCCCTTCAGCTGTAAAAAAAAAACCCATGACTACTGACTAAACCCAACAGAAACGCACACACACTCCTGTCCATGTTCAACACCCGTTCAGAGTGAACTCTCTCCCCCCATTAGAATAAACAACAGACAAGCGGATGTGCCCTCTGACTTAGTCAGCTTAGCTGGGCTATATTTTACACCAAAGCACAACCAAAACAGGAATGCAAACGGCCAAGGCCATTCTCAATCACACACACGCGCGCCTATGCGTGTGCGCACACACACACAAAGTGAGTTCAGGGCCTGGACCCTTGGACTTCCTGTGTTTCTTCATCTCTCCTCAGACTCAGACCTGTACTTCCTGCTTCATATGGCCAGAGACTGGGTGGGGCCGTCTCCGGCAAGGTCTCCCTCACTCCCTTCCTCACCCCCTCTCTCACCTCTCCACTCAATTCAATTCAAGGGGCTTTATTGGCATGGGAACCATGTTTTAACATTACCAAAGCAAGTGAGGTAGATAATATACAAAAGTGAAATAAACAATAAAAAAATTAACAGTAAACATTACACTCACAGAAGTTCCAAAAGAATAAAGACATTACAAATGTTATATTATGTACTGTATATACAGTGTTGTAACGATGTACAAATGGTTAAAGTACAAAAGAGAAAATCAATAAGCATAACTATGGGTTATATTTACAATGGTGTTTGTTCTTCACTGGTTGACCTTTTCTTGTGGCAGCAGGTCACAAATCTTGCTGCTGTGATGGCACACTGTGGTATTTCACCCAGTAGATATGGGAGTTTATCAAAATCTGGCTTGTTTTCGAATTCTAATCGGGTTTGTTTTCTAATTCTACTCTCACCAAGTTCCACCCTCACCAAGTCCTAATTAGCTGACCTAACAATAGCCCAGTCAAACCCCCTTCCTCCCCATAAGGCTGTAAAATTCCCAGCGGAAGGTAAGGAGTAGGTTGACTGGCTCTTCCTGGAAGACAAGCTCATCATCATTGTTGCTCATCATTGTTTTCTTCGAGCAAAGAGAGGAAGGTACCCTCCCATCCCTCTCTCCCATCTCTCCCACACTCTTTCTCTTTCTCTCAGGGATGTTTATAGTTCGGGGGGGAGGGTAAGGTGAAGGAAGGAAAAGGTATAGAGCTACTAGCTGTAGTTCCAGTCCTGGTCCTATAGAACTATTAGCTGTAGTTCCAGACCTGGTCCTATAGAGCTATTAGCTGTAGTTCCAGACCTGGTCCTATAGAACTATTAGCTGTAGTTCCAGACCTGGTCCTATAGAGCTACTGGCTGTAGTTCCAGTCCTGGTCCTATAGAACTATTAGCTGTAGTTCCAGACCTGGTCCTATAGAGCTACTGACTGTTGTTACAGTCCTGGTCCTATAGAGCTGCTGGCTGTAGTTCCAGACCTGGTCCTATAGAGCTACTGGCTGTAGTTCCAGACCTGGTCCTATAGAACTACTGGCTGTAGTTCCAGACCTGGTCCTATAGAGCTACTGACTGTTGTTACAGTCCTGGTCCTATAGAGCTACTGGCTGTAGTTCCAGACCTGGTCCTATAGAGCTACTGGCTGTAGTTCCAGAGCTGGTCCTATAGAACTACTGGATGTAGTTACAGACCTGGTCCTATAGAGATGCTGGCTATAGTTCCAGTCCTGGTCCTATAGAGCTGCTGGCTGTAGTTCCAGTCCTGGTCCTATAGAGCTACTGGCTGTAGTTCCAGACCTGGTCCTATAGAGCTGCTGGCTGCAGTTCCAGACCTGGTCCTATAGAGCTGCTGGCTGTAGTTCCAGACCTGGTCCTATAGAGCTGCTGGCTGTAGTTCCAGTCCTGGTCCTATAGAGCTACCGGCTGTAGTTCCAGACCTGGTCCTATAGAGCTGCTGGCTGTAGTTCCAGTCCTGGTCCTATAGAGCTACTGGCTGTAGTTCCAGACCTGGTACTATAGAGCTGCTGGCTGTAGTTCCAGTCCTGGTCCTATAGAGCTACTGGCTGTAGTTCCAGACCTGGTACTATAGAGCTACTGGCTGTAGTTCCAGACCTGGTCCTATAGAGCTACTGGCTGTAGTTCCAGTCCTGGTCCTATAGAGCTACTGGCTGTAGTTCCAGACCTGGTCCTATAGAGCTACTAGCTGTAGTTCCAGTCCTGGTCTTGCAGAGCTACTGGCTGTAGTTCCAGACCTGGTCCTATAGAGCCGCTGGCTGTAGTTCCAGACCTGGTCCTATAGAGCTACTAGCTGTAGTTCCAGTCCTGGTCTTGCAGAGCTACTGGCTGTAGTTCCAGACCTGGTCCTATAGAGCCGCTGGCTGTAGTTCCAGACCTGGTCCTATAGAGCTGCTGGCTGTAGTTCCAGTCCTGGTATTGCAGAGCTACTGGCTGTAGTTCCAGTCCTGGTCCTATAGAGCTACTGGCTGTAGTTCCAGACCTGGTCCTATAGAGCCGCTGGCTGTAGTTCCAGACCTGGTCCTATAGAGCTGCTGGCTGTAGTTCCAGACCTGGTCCTATAGAGCTACTGGCTGTAGTTCCAGACCTGGTCCTATAGAGCTACTGGCTGTAGTTCCAGTCCTGATCCTATAGAGCTACTGGCTATAGTTCCAGACCTGGTCCTATAGAGCTGCTGGCTGTAGTTCCAGTCCTGGTCTTGCAGAGCTACTGGCTGTAGTTCCAGACCTGGTCCTATAGAGCCGCTGGCTGTAGTTCCAGACCTGGTCCTATAGAGCTGCTGGCTGTAGTTCCAGTCCTGGTCTTGCAGAGCTACTGGCTGTAGTTCCAGACCTGGCCCTATAGAGCTGCTGGCTGTAGTTCCAGTCCTGGTCTTGCAGAGCTACTGGCTGTAGTTCCAGACCTGGTCCTATAGAGCTACTAGCTGTAGTTCCAGTCCTGGTCTTGCAGAGCTACTGGCTGTAGTTCCAGACCTGGTCCTATAGAGCTGCTGGCTGTAGTTCCAGACCTGGTCCTATAGAGCCGCTGGCTGTAGTTCCAGACCTGGTCCTATAGAGCTGCTGGCTGTAGTTCCAGTCCTGGTATTGCAGAGCTACTGGCTGTAGTTCCAGTCCTGGTCCTATAGAGCCGCTGGCTGTAGTTCCAGACCTGGTCCTATAGAGCTGCTGGCTGTAGTTCCAGACCTGGTCCTATAGAGCCACTGGCTGTAGTTCCAGACCTGGTCCTATAGAGCTACTGACTGTAGTTCCAGTCCTGGTCTTACTCACACTACAGCCAGTAGCACTGCATGAGAGATGTTCTTACCACAGGCTGAGGAATGTCTCACTAACACTCATCCATCAGAAGACTATTGTGTTTCTGCCCTGAGAAAAACTACTATAAAAAAACACTAAAGATTTTTCTAAACTCCATGAATGACTGAGAAGACATGAAGCCACAGTTTAGTGGTTTCTTACAGAAGAATTCTACTCAAGAAGAGAGACTGCTTTCTCTGACTCACTGACTCACGTAATCACTCTGGGACAGATATATAACACAACTAGGAAATAGAGAGAGATAAAGAGATGTCCTGCCATCATTCCACACCACAACATAATGTCTGTAATATTGTTGTTTACTAACCCTCAATTATAAAAACAGGATCCCTGGGGTGTGTGTTGATGTGTGTGTCGCTGTTTGTGTGAATGTGTGTGTCGCTGTCTGTGTGAATACTGTACAAACTGCCTGGTCAGTTTATATTCCCTAGGAAAGTTGGCTCTTATCTCCTCGCTCTCTTCCTCCCTCTCTTCACCACTAGATCCACCTCCCAGACATCGTGTTTGTGGTTTGAATGTCAAGCCTGCGGTCTGGAGGCACCCCTCTCTTCTTCCACCCCTCCTCTCTTTTACACTCCCTCTCACCATTCTAACAGAGAGGCTGTCAGAGAGAGGCAGGGAAATACCCAGTATTCACCACAAAATACCGCACAATACTCCTGGAAGCAAAGGCCAACAGTACACACCCAAAAGCTTGACAACCCAGCTCAGCCAAGCTCAGCCTATCCAAGCCCAAAACACTGAGCATAGTTGTGGAAATATCTGCAGACTTAATAGAGTGGAAGAGGAGATGGGGGGATAAAGAGGGGAGGTAGAGACAAAGAAAGAGAGGGGGGGCTGGGGGGGTCAGTGTATATAATTAGTGTGTTGGAAGCGTTGAGGCCCGCTGGAGTACAAAGACAGACCAAGAGACCACAACAGGTGGAGATCGGCAGAGAGAGAGAGAAAGAGAGGAGAGAGAAGGAGAGAGAGAAGGAGAGAGGAAGTGTGTTCAGCTGTTAAGAGGACAACAGGTCGAGTACATCCATCCATCCCTCTAGGGAGAGGAAGGAAAGAAAAGAACTCTTCAGAGTTTCTGATTAAACTATGAGCAGGACGGAGGGAGGGAGAAGGAGTTAGTGGGGGAGTCGGGATGATGAGGGGATAGAGGGGAACAAAGATCTTTTTCATCAGACAGATGAATCCTGCAGCTCATTAACCCTTTACACTCGAGGGAATTGGCCTACATGGATAGGAATATACAGAAGGAACATGAAATGCATAACCATGGTAGCAATTTTTCATCTACTGTTCTTTTTGCTGCAAAAACTCTTCATACATTCAGTAAGATGATAAGAATATTCCTGGATAATTTGGGGTAGTTGCAGCATAAGTGAGAGGACTATCTGATGTCTCCAAGTGGTCACACACCTCTCCAAAGTGTACACAGTTCCTAATCAATTTATATGCACTTTTATGACTCAAAGGTCTTCAACTATAAGGTGTTTTTATTTTTGATTTTTGAGGAACTAGAACAAGCACACTTGAAGTTGTTTTGATTGGAACTCAGCCCTGCATCCTCGCCATCACACAATTACTGTTGTCGTTTACACAATCCAAAAACGGTCCATTATAAATTGCAATCTGGGTCAGGAGGGCATCATTTCAAAGCTTGTTCTATTGCCAACATGACTAGCTATGTTATAAAATAGTGTCTTACAGTGTTAGGCTTTCACAAGACAATTCAGGGAAACAGATTGTAATTTTGGTGCGAATAGAAAGGAGTCATGAGTGAATTCAGGTGTGTCTGCCGCGGCAAGTTTTCTTCACAGTAGACAAACAAAGGCTCATTCTGTTCACAACAACCCAGGGTATGACACCATGCCATAACTGAACATCAAACAAGGTGATCATAAACATTGATACTGTATATGAAATTAGTTTCATGACATGGAAATGTGAAGGGCACATTTGGACTCAAAGAGGTGTTTATTATAATCATTGTCTCATCTTTCAAAATACATTGAGTCCTCTTAATTTACAGCATTCCCCTCACTCAGACATCAGAAAATGTGCTAAAGCTGCCCAATTAGCTAGAGGAATCATCTTGTCGCGTCCAGCGCTAAAGTTCAGAACTGCCAGTCAAAACCCATACAGAGCTGTGAAGCGCAGAACCTGAGGTCTGACGTCATGTTTTACTATACAGACACTGCGTTCCAATTAAGTCAGTGCCAAAATCTACCATTTTCAACCCGTATACAGGTATGAGTGTGAAGGGCTACACCTACTTCCCATGATGCCCTCTGTCATCTGCACCACTCCATTGTTTCTGTGTACCACAGTGTGCGTGTGTATGTGTGTGTATGTGTGTGTGTGTGTGTGTGTGTGTGTGTGTGTGTGTGTGTGTGTGTGTGTGTGTGTGTGTGTGTGTGTGTGTGTGTGTGAGTGTGTGTGTGTGTGTGTGTGTGTGTGTTACTCACAGCCAGGTAGAGCATAGTAAACATGGAGAAGGAGGCATGTCCTGAGAAGAAGGATTTCCTGGTAAAACAAACAAGCAAACATGAGTGGTCTGTGTGTGTGTGAGTGCGTGTGTGTGGTGTGGGTGCGTGCAGTGTGGGTGCATGCGTGTCTGTATGTGTGTGCGTGCCTCTGTCCGCGTGTTTGTGTGCATGCATATGTGTTTTGGTATGTGTACTGACCTGGCTTCCTGTACTTTGCTCTCAGGGCCCTTACAGGTGTATGAGGTGATA